>NC_053156.1:94638240-94655724 GCF_016835505.1 Polypterus senegalus | reverse complement strand
AGCAGCATAATGTTCTCCACGGCTTCTCCAGACCCTTTCACATCTGTCACATGTGCTCAAGGTGAATCTGCTCTCATCTAGAAAATCACACGGCACTATGACAAATGCCAGTCGAGCTCCACGGTGCACACTTTGGTCAAAGACATTCTCACCAGTGGCCTACCTGCTGGAGGTCATTTTGTAGGCTCTGCCAATGCTCATCCTGTTTCTACTTGCCCAAAAGAGCAGATACTGCTCTAAACTTGATTTTATCTGAGATGTTCAAGTGAGCAAGTGGATAACCTCCCAGCGGTAAGCGTGACTACTAAGGAGGTACTGAGGGATTTGGAAGTTGTATGGGGAGGAGAGCTGCTCAGATTAAATAGGCTGAAATCAAACAAATAACCAGGACCAGATAATATTGACCCTTGAGTTCTTAAGGAGGCTAGTGAGTACAGATATAAACCCTTGACACATATTGTTTGGCAGTCACTGCACAATGGAGGGATTCCAAAGTACTGGAAAATGGCAAATATCATCCCATTATATAAAAAGAGAGACAGGGCAAATCCAAGCAACTATAGGCCAGTAAGCTTAATGTGCGTCACAGGTAAATTAATGGAAGGAATTATTCATTATAAAGGAATTATTAAAGCAAATGGCAAGAACAGGAGTTTTACTGAAAGGGTCAGCTCAAAAACCCTTCGATGGGGCATACAAGGGCAACACAAAATATAAAAAGTTAGACAATGCATGACATGCTTTTGCGTGGAGTACATCACATCCTACACATGCTGATACCAATCAATTGGATTCATTAGGAAGATTGTGTTTCTTTTTTTTCAGTGGAAACACAAAAGCCACCCCTGGGGCCTCATGTATAAATGGTGCATATGCCCAAAAAGGTTGTGTATGCCCATTTCCACATTCACATTGCAATTTATAAAAACTAAACTTGGTGTAAAGCAACTCACATTCACATGCTAGCTCAATCCCTGGCGTAGACAAGTTCTCTGTTTGGTTTTGCAAACTGTCAGAACCCAGCGCCAAAGCAGTGCTATTGTTCTTGTGTGGTTTCCATTTATTTTTTAGATTCACATCCCTGACACGGTTTTATCAAATACACTGAAATTAATGGCATATCATCTGTTAGTTTAGGGCATCTGATTTTAATCAACCCGTAACCATACGGACCACACAGACTGGCCAAACTATTCCAAATACTATAGCTGCTTTAGCGTTGTCACTCTCAGTCCACCACTCAGAATATTTAACCCACCGTATTTGAGTGTGGAATCACAGCTGTACAGCAGTTGATCAGATAATCTGTATACAGCATCGAGCACACACTGCCTCAGCCATGTACACAGTCTATTTGAATGTCTTCCATACAGTATGGCAAACGCTTCGGAGCCTTTCCTCTAGGGATCTCACACTTCAGAAACAGTTTCATCCCAAAAACTATTAACGCAATCAATCAGTCCATCAAGTGCTCCTAGTAGAACTGTTTTTACTTATAAGTACAATTACCTCACTGTAAACTTGTGATACAGTTATAATATTGCACAACCTGGGTCACTTTGTAAAGCACGTAATTACAAATTTCATGGCAACTGGCTTCTAAGTCGATTTAGATTTCCAAGCCATATCTTCTTGGAGCTCTTGATATTATTTTTAAGATGAAATGCAGTATAGCATGTTTATTACATTATACAGATTAGTTTTGAAAGTCAATAAAATAATCTATTTTATTAATAATAAAACATGTGAGGTCATGGTGTCGTAGTGCTAGATAGTTCAATGATTGTTACTGCCTCGCACTGTATTCTTGCTGGGACTGGTATGACACTGGATGGATAGGTGGACATAATAATTAAACCTGTACTACGAATATATTTCAATGTTCCTTAAAGGTTTTGAAGAATTGGCGTTCTAAGCTTATAGTCGGCTTAACATCTATTACTGAACTGATTGTGTGACAATTGGATACTTGGAGAAAGAAAGGGAAGGACAGGAATAGGGAGTTAGTACGTTTGAAAGAGACAGTACTGCTTCAATAAATTATTTCATCGAAGGTCACGCAGGGCTCAGCAAGCATCTTGTGTGAGGTGTGAACAATCTCTGGATGGGGCACCAGCTCATCATTATCACTGCGTCACCGTGTACCCATGTTTAATAACATGCTTTAATTCCTATCATCATGAAAATTATATCAAATACACATCTTAGTATTTAAATTGTTCAGAAAGATGTAATATCACAAATGTAATGGATTCTGTGTCCAGCTGAAGGAAGAGAAAGCCAGTTTAAGCAGCACGTAGTGATTCACACACGCAGAGCACAGAAATGAACACTGTGACGAAATTAACGTACACAAAACAAATATAAAGAGTTGGGGAATAGCCCTGTATATTCTTGCAGCAAAAGATTGGTCAACCGTTGAAAAAATCAAAACATTTGACAACTGTAGAGGATGTTAGGTGAGTATTTATTAGAAAATGGCAGCCGGATAGGATTAAGGTGGAAGTGACGTCATCAAGGCTGGATCGGATGTGACATCATAATCAGGGACCAGAAGTGGCGTCATCATTGGAGGCTGGAAGTGATGTCATCAGAGCTGGACCAGAAGTGACGTCATCACCCGAAGTCGGAAGTGACGTCTGAATTGAGGAAGTGAAGTTGCCATTTTCTGAGATGTGACTTATTGTAGGTATGTTTGGTTTATTGGTCTTCTTTGGATCTATAATAAAAGAGAGGCATCGGTACCATAAAACAACCCCCCATCTGTTGATAAATCGCTCACCTGTGGGTTTGTTGGCTGTCTCCTAAGCGCACATGTGTGGCAACACATAGAATATGAAGTATTTATTGTGCCACTTTAGTTACAATGGTATTTGAGAAATTAGTAAATTAAGCGATTTTAAGATGAAGTTTATGATGTTCTACTTTAATGACAAAATAAACTACGTGATAAATTGAAAATTTCGAGATTGAAGTTGACATTTCGTGCTTTTTCCCCACTGTGTGCCTTTTTTCTCTGTACCTTAATAAGCTTTCATATGACAGTGACATCAGACAGTGGGCTTACAACTCGGCTTCTCACGGCGACTTTGATATGTGACTTCTTTTTTATTTCCGGCACTGTGCGATTTTGTGAATGTGAGCTTTCAAGTTTCTCCAACACGCTATGTCACTCGATCAACTTCCTTTTGTTTATTATACCACGGTTTATTTGAAACAAATAGTATGTTTTTCCTTTGCCTCCACTTGGTATTCGCTGAAATTCTTATATTTTCCCCCGTGCTTTTCCCATTGTCTTCACAGAAGGCTGAGCTTAAAGGCGATTTATATTGATTTGCATATTCAAAGAGGTGTAATTCTGGGAGGATTTGGGGCGTTACATAATGCGCGTGCACGAGCGTTAGTTTTCACGCTGATTGGGATTTATGTAGCGGAAGAACGTGGAAGTTGATGCGCACAGATTCCTGCATCTGGATTTTTCTGTGCGTAAGCACATTTCGGCTTTTGTGCTTACGCCATGTTATAGTGCGAGTTCTACGCACGGCGTTATACATGAGGCCCCAGGTCCTTACAGTATTTACATTTTTGAGTAGTGAGTTGCTATTATTATTACTATTATAGAGTAAGAACATAAATTTAATTTGAGTCTGTAACGGCCAGTGTAAATGTAAAGGTTAGCACTTTATTTTTATTGTTATTTTGTTTATTTATCTGAACAAGTATTAAGCAGCTGTGGCTCACCCCAAAGACTAAATCTTCCCAAGACTGATTGGGATCATTTATGTTAGGAAACTGCCTACAGGGGACTGGGTGGTCTTGTGGCCTGGAGCCCCTGCATGTTTTTTTCCCCAACCATCTGGAGTGTTTTTTTTTTTTTTGTTTTTGTTTTCCTGTCCTCCCTGGCCATCAGACCTTACTTTTATTCTATGTTAATTAGTATTGTCTAATATTATTTTTATATTTTGTCTTTTTTTCTCTTTCTTCATCCTGTAAAGCACTTTCAGCTACATCATTTGTATGCAAATGTGCTCTAGAAATAAATATTTTTGTTGTTATTCCAAGGACCTCTTCCAAAACCAATCATCGTTGACAAGGCCCCTCACTCTTATAGCCTCCATGAATGATCCACAGACAATCCCTTCGATTTTTCTAAGGTCCTCAAGCCCCTGTAATATGTAGTAAAAGCCGTCTTAGACAATATCCGTATCCTTTTTATCTGTCTTCTCACTGTCCATCTCCATGTCATATCTTCACACTGGTTCTTAATAAAAATAATCCCTCACGCCAAGTAAGTCTTAAACCAATCTGTCAGGGAGGTACTGTTTCTCTACCCCTACACCTATCCAGTGTGTATATTTCAGTTTCCTCTCTAAATACAACTGCATAATTATATGCAAATACTCCTGGACATTAACTTAAATCTGAGGGTCAAGGTAACACAAACACAGTATTACTATTAATGACTGGGAATAAGGGACGATACCTTCAAGCAGTTCCTGGGTGCAGGGAGCCTGAGCCAATAAATTGGGTTGAGTCTTATGTGAGGACAGAAGGAAATCGAATGAACTATATTACCAACCCCAAACATGATTAAGTATCAAAATGTACATTGGGTAGATGGACCTTCTAACTACAACTTCACATTTACACACATTAACACCAGGGAGGGTGTATAGACTTCTTTCAGCATTCCAAGGAGGTCCAATGTATTTAATGAAAAACTATCAGGGTGCGATTTCATTAGTGTGTATAAATGGGTCACCAGACATTTTACCTACAATGATGTGTAATCTGTGGTGGCGAGAGATTATAGAAACTCTACAGCCAGGCCACAGGCCAGAGACAAGGCCCAATGTTGTTGTAGGAGTGTTTCAACTAAAGCTAAGAATTTATGGATGATATCTTGCAGAAGCAGATGTTAGGAGTGATTGTGACAAGAGCCTAAGTTATTGTATTTTAGAAGAGAGGTCTGCCTCACACACACACCGTTCTGTTTCTCAGGAGTAAAGATAACCACAACATATGGATGTTATCAACAGGATAGTAAGTGTGGAGCTTCCAGACCCTGCACAAGACCCCCACCTCCATGAGATTATAATTAAAAATATGATTCACAGTCTATGTGGTCATTTGAATCCATCATCTCCATGTATGGTAAAGGGTCAATGCTCAAAAAAATTTCCAAAGGAATAATAGGAGGAGACATCGGCCAATGATGACTGATAACTGAAAATTAGGCAGAGTTAAGATAAGTGGAAGGACAGTGACGAATGAGCGGTTAGTAAGTTACAACCTGTATCTGAGTCGCAAGTTCAACTGACATATCAACATAGAGATCTGTGCTTCAGTGAAGTGTGAAGTATGTCTTCAAATACGAATATAAGGGACATGACTGGGCCAACATTGTCATTAGAGAGGATACTAATCTTGAACATGAGGAAATTTGGTCATTCGTGAACTCTCTGTATATCAGAGCCCCCGAGGCAGTGTGACAGCCCCCTTACATCCCACCCCTACCCAGCATTTAACACTGCCTCTCCTCCAGTGAAGTTCTTCTTAGTTTCATAGTTCTGTTTTAGTCGTTTTATTAAAGTCTCACTTTGGCAGAGATAGCAAAGACCAGCTAAAATACAACTTCTTCTTTGATCAGGTTTTTCCACCATGCTCCACGCAACAAAAATGTTTGAAGAGATTTATCTTCTTATCCAGTTGGCGCTTGATGGATACAATGTTTGTATCTTTGCTGGTGGCCAGGCTGGAAGTGGAACAACTTACACCAAGAGAGGTCCAGATCAGCTTCAGGATGACACCATGGGGATGATACCCCGAGTGATGAGTCAGGTGTTTGGAGCAGCTGAGGAGCTTAAAGACCAAGGATGGATGGTAAGATCAGCGCTAAAACAGAATCATGGCTGTGGCTTCAACCTGGCTGTTTTATGGTCATATGTGGGATGAGAAAATTCACATTAAATTTGGACTTATAGTCCACATTGTGCTAATTACATTTTAAATCTGTAGTAGCATCCTTAGCGTTCGACCAGAGCGTTACTTAGGCTGTGAAAACTGTGCTAAAAGCGTTAGTCCAGAGTGTCACCCAGGCAACTGTATGGATGTGTTTCACATAAGCGTTAGAACTGAGAATCACTCGGGCTGTCAAAGTGCTGTCAGTGCTGCGGTTCCTTGGAGAAATTACGTTTGAGTGTAGGTTTGCACTAATTATGAAATATTTTTGTTAGGACCAAATGCTGTTCCTATCACGAGCCTCACACGCTTATACTTGGCTAGTTTGTGATTATTAAGGCTATACTGCTGTTTATAGTGTATATCTAAGCACATTTAATTAAGAAAAGTCGACGCGCTTCAGTGTTAAATGCAACACAAAGAGAAGTTCTTCTTAGCTCTGCCACCAAGAACATTAAGGAAACAGACACAGATGGAGTATTGGAGAGCAGAAAGAGTAGTAGAGAATGAGAACACATGGAAAAATTCAAGATAAAAGAAAATCTCACCATGCAGAGTGAAAATTGTGTCTATCTGATCACCTGTCAAAAATGTCACCTGAAATACGTAGGAGAAATAAGAAGTGGCTTAAGAAATGGAGTACAACAGCATGAGTAGCGGATGAAGAAAAAGAGAGAAAAGACTCCTCTGAAAGATCACGTCACAAATCATGGAGGGGAAATGTTAAGGTGTGCATTAGAAAGAAATAAAATGACTGGGAAAGAAAAAAGAGAGAAAAAGATGGATGAATAAATTAGGGAGAAATGGGCTAAAAAACAGAGAAGGTTCTCCAACACACGGGTAGAAAGAAAAGAAAAAAGGAAAATCACTTTAAGGAAATTGTATTTATTTACATCTTTTTAAATAAAACATAATACAGGATGAGATGATATGGTGGTGGATAGAAAGAGAAAAGAATATATGAATTATGGTATTGAAACAATGATTGGATGATAGCACTCTACATTTTACAGAAATAAGCACTTTAACAAAAGATATTTTATATAATAGAATGGGTATTTTTTGTCCAGTTTCTACATTTGAGGGTTTTTTTTTTGTAGTTTATAGGTGTGCATTATAAATTAGAATAGCACTTACTTGTTCAATATAGCAGCTTATAAAATCTGGTAAAATCAGATAGAAGAAAGAAGAAGGAATTAGAGGAAATGGTGGAGTTCACTTTAAGACCCTAATTGAGGCTGACGCAGCTCGTTGGGCCTTCACCTGGTGGGTGGGTGCTGCCCCTATAAAGCTCCCAGAAAGGAGCCATTTTAGAAAGAGGAGAGAACACAGAAGCTGCCTTCTTTCCTTCCTTGGTGTTGTTTTAAGTATTATTTGTTTTGATTTGGTTTTGATTTTTTTGTGGAAAAGAAAAATCTTGGTTTTTGAAGGGGTTAGGGGAATAAACTTTTCATCTGATATGCAAGGTCTGTCCTCGACCTGATAACTTTAGGAGGACTTTCTACAGCTTGGGGGGGACAAAGATCATTTTCACAAGATTCTTTTAAAATCTGACCAGCCAGCGGGGAAAGATTTATTTATTTTTTTTCTTTTTCAAGAAAGAGAAAAAGGGTTTTTAAAAACCAAGAAAACAAAAATCATTCCTTAAAGATATCTGAAGCCCTGCAAGACCAAATGTTCTGTTGGAGGGATATATGATATAGAATTTTAGCGAATACCAAGTTGAGGCAAGGAAAACATATTGTTGGTTTAAACCGTGATATAAACAATAAAAGGAAGTTGATTGAGTGACCGTGTCGGAGAAACTCAAAAGCTCAAGTTCACACAGTCACACAGTGTCCAAAATTAAGTTGTCAGATATCAAAGTCTCTGTGAAAGGGCGAGTCATAGCTCACCGTCTGAGTGTCATATGAAAGCTTATTGGGGTACAGAGGAAAAAAAATAGGCACACAGTGAGGGGAAAAAGCACAAAATGTCAACTTTAAACTCAATTTCCACTTTAATCACGTAGTTTATTTTATCATTAAAGTAGAACATCATAAACTTAATCTTAAAATCATTTAATTTACTAATTTCTCAAGTCCTATTGCAATTAAAGTAGTACATTAAATGCTTTGTTTTATATTTGTTCTATGTGCTCTGTGTGTGAATCGCTACGTGCTTCATAAACAGGCTTTCTCTTCCTCCGACAGGACACAGAATCCATTACATTAGTGATATTACAGCTCTCTGAATAATTAAAATACTGAGATGTATACGCAATATCAATTTCATGACAATTGAAGTTCAAGCATGTTATTAAACATGGGAACACGGTGGTGCATGCCTCACACAAGATGCTTGCTACTCCGTGTGTTTGTTCTTAGTGGGTTGTTTTTTTTTTGGTGGGAAGGAAAAATTTTATATATATATATATATATATATATATATATATATATATATATATATATATATATATATATATATATATATAAAAACACCTTTTGATATGGAAGCCCTGGACCTGATAGTTTTTATAAGTCTTGGAGGACTTTCTACAGATTGAGGGACAGTGACTGTTTGCTCAAGAACCAACTAAAACTAATCCTCCATATGCTAAGATACGTTTAGCTTTGTAAATGCATTAGATGACTTCAATATTTTACTTCTATCTTTAATAGAAGCTTCGTGTTCTGACTTTTTGGGTCACTCTATATGTCATGCTCACTAACTTGTCACATTTCTTGCACGGCTCTTTTATTCCTTTCTGGGGGATTGCAGAGTTCTGCTCAAACTATTCTAGAACAGGGGTCCTCAATCACGGTCCTGGCGGGCCGCAGTGGCTGCAGGTTTTTGCTCCAACCCAATTGCTTAAGAAGCACTTATTGCTTCTGCTTCACTTTAGTTGTCTCGATCGTTAAGATTTTGAACCCTTATTGTTAGTTTTTAGTCGTAAACAGTTGTATTCTTGGTTTTTAATTGCTCCTAATTGTCAATAACATGCAAATGACAAAAGAAACCAGCATTTCTCTATTTAGCTTGCTACCATTTACACCTGTGTGTATTTATCATGCACCGTTGGGTTTAATTAAATACTTTGAAGTGAAGAGAAAAAAGTAAAGGAATGAGAATTACTCCTCCATTTTAGCCTTCAAATCATTTTGGATGATATCCTTCGAAAAAGGAGGAAAAACTACGATATGAGAATGACCTGACATGGCAGAGTAAAGCACTAACAGCCATGAAATTAAATTATTGGCAAGAATTGCCTTCTAATTAAGGAGCCGGGTTAGCACTAAAACCTGCAGCCACTGCGGCCCTCCAGGACTAGGAGGAAAGCTTCAGCTGCTTCCTTGCATCTGATGACGTTAAACAGGCTTATCCATACTGGACTTTCCCTTAACGGAAGCGGGGAGTTTCTGTGGGCGCAGGACTGAGACAATGAGGCCAAGTGTATGTGGTGTGTGGGTTTTTTTTATAAAAAATGGCCCCTCACAGACCCCTAATTTGGTAGATGTTAAACTCTGGGGACATTGACAACTCCTGACAAATTACTCAAAAAAAGGATTTATTAAACTGGAGAGGTGGGGAAATTCTATAAATTGAAATGGCTAATGCTCATTGTCATTTCTTTTGTAGTTTGTCCTACAAAGGACTGAGCAATTGTAGGCTATGGAGCTCACTCAAGGGTCTGACTGAGTGAGTGACACTTGGGGGATTCGAACTGAAAACCTTCCAATCACCAGCACAGATCTCAAGCCTCTGAGCCACTGCTCTACCTTAACAGATTTTAATAGACGTAGTTCAATTTTAACTTGACACAGTTTTTGTTTTTTCATTCACTTCCATATCCAATGTAAAGAAACTCCACTCTAGACACTGACTTGATATACGGTACAAATAACTCACAATTTTAGGTAGATGTGTTTTTTAAACTACAAAAACTGAATGAAGCAAGAACATTCGACGGAGCAATCCTGAACAATACATTGTATTTAATCAAAGTATACACTTAGTATTTGTTCAGTGGATCTAGAACAGCAGTTCTTGATCTTTCTAGTGCCACGACCCTTTAATGCAATTTCACATGCTGTGGTGACCCCAACCGTAAAATTTTCATTGTTCATAACTGTAATTTTGCTACTGTTATACAACATGAATACGGTTCATACTTGTGTGGAAAGCATGGGTAACAGTCCTAATATAACAGTAAACTACATTGCTACAAAATTGTTGACAGTACACGTAAAAAGCAAATGTCGGTGCAAAGGTTGAGGCTGCTTCTAAGATTCTTGGGGTAGTCTTTGCAAGAGCACAACGAAGATCATCTTCTGCAACAAGTCTACTTCTGTATTTAGACTTGATAACCAACAAGCTGGAAAACCCTGTTTCGCAAAGATATGTTGGAAATAGAAGAAGTGTGTAAATCCCAACGGTGTGATGTCACGGCATTCGATGTATAGTAATGTAAACGGTTAAAAATAGTTACCCCCAATTAAAACATTTGAAATTGTTCTGATTCAATTGTCTACAACATCTATCCTCGAATGACAATTATAGTAAAACTAGTAACTACCAATGGAAAAAATGTGTACAGTAAGTTTTTTACACATTAGAATAGACACAACTCATATTTCCAATGGTTTTAGATGACCCCTGGCAAATTGTCATTCAACCCCCAACAGGATTGCAACCCACAGGTTGAGAATCGCTGGTCTAGAAAGACAAAAGTGGCTGATTTTTATATATGGGGGAAAAAAAGCACAAGCCAGAAATGTAGCTTAGCATACTTGTTGTTAAATCTGCTTTGATTGTCAAGTCTATGTAAGCTAAATTTTAATCAAACCAATAACTCACACTTTTTCTCTACTGGTCCAATGAAGCCATGATCTGTTCTTTGAGAGAGCTTAAAACAATTGTGAGCTTAACATTAATACTTACTGTCCTTTGGCAGAACTGTTGGTGGGGGGCACGTAAAGTCCAAGTTTGAATTTCTGTAGGGCACAAGATCGACCTAAAAGAGCCCCAAGTTGGAAAGACTGCAGTTCATTGAATTTGTTTCTTTTAACTGGTTGTCTTGTGTCAGTTCTAGCCGACAGTGAGAACTGACAAATCAATAAGTCGGCAAGTTACTGGTGATAAAGTTGCCAATAAGCTATTGTAAATCGCAAGATACTACTGGCAAATCATGCTTACAGTAAAATACTGTAATATTACAAAACCTAATAACTACAGTCAGTGCTGTGAGTGCAGTACTTCACTGTTAGTTTACACTGTTCTGTAATGATCAGTTTACCACATTTGTACTATTAACCTCCTCGTCCTCTTGAAGATTTTTAGGAGCCTGTGCTGATACCGCATGTTGCTGCACCCCCCACATGGCAAACCACCTCAAGGTCCCAGATTAGAACCCGAGTGCACCCTTCAGTAGGGCCCTTAACCTGCAATTGCTCCATCCGGGGCATGACGTTAATCTGCGGGTAGGCCTTCCAAACTGCAGGGATAACCCGGGGCTTGGTGGCAGGATTAGCACTCCAGATGGAGTGGAACTGTGGGAGGTTTATTATTATTGTGGCTGAACCAATAGCTTGTACATGATCTCGCTTTACAGTAACTTACTGGCATCTCGTATTTCTCTTAACATTTTAACCCCAAACCTGCAGTGTTCATCTTCATCACTGCAAGAATTGGTGGGGGGAAATATCAACAAGTATATCAAAAGCAGTTCACATGTTCATTCAAAACCACATCTCTAGAAAACAATATACATACAGAGAATAGGTATGTATAGAAAACACTTGTAATGGTGCATTGAATATCTTCAACATGAGGGTCTCGCACTCTACTGTCAGCCACTCGATCCATTTATCTTAGGAGTGGGCACACAGGCTGACTGGTGGAGCTCCTGTTTTTGCTCCATGCCTTTCTTGGTGCCATCTTTCAGCTGCTGCCAGACTGACTCCAATGAAACGCCTGAAAAATCAAGCAGCTTACGGTTAATCGGATGAAGTGACGCTTTGTAGATTTTGAATTTGGCGCATTGAATAACTTGGTATAAAAAACTGTCACTGCATTTGCTTGTCTGAGAGCAGGGCAGCAGCTGTGTGGATGGCAGAATTTGGGCAGGTGCCTGGAATCCAACAGCAAGTGTTTAAACTCCTCCTGTCTTATCAAATGCATGTGTTTTAAATCATTCTTAGCATAAAAATATTCACTTCATAGACTATCTGTGCTAATATGTCGGACAAGTGGAGGAAAAAATTAGATTTCTAAAGTTTTGCTTTTAAAGATTTTTTTTTTTACACATCTATTCAGATAGAATGGGAGTTAATAGCTTGCACTTCCAAAACACGAACTCCTAACTCTAATTAATCTTCCTAACTCCAGTCCAAGAGGCCAGAGTTTTGTTTTCAGTGCTCTACAACATGTGACTCCTTTCAGCTACCCATCAAGCCCTTCAAGAGTGGAGTCCGATGTGTCTGAGCAGGGAGAACAAGAAAGTGTGCTTTAGGGAATTGCTGGTAAATGTCCTGAAAGTTGGAGTTGCAGCAGCCAACCAGGAAATTGAAATGAACAAATGAAGTCGGACATGTAAGTAGAGTAACACTCTATTAGCCAGTATTCGGCCTACTCGAAGGAGTAATAAACATTATGAGCTCGTCTCTCTCTAATGAGATTTTAATTACTTTCAACAGGACAAAAAAGCAATTCTCAGGCTCATTATTCTCTTTGCCCAACACTGTTGCAGGTTTAAAATGCACGAGTAACTGTAAGCAAGTGTCCCTCTCAAACACAAACCATCTTTCAACTGACCTCCATGCTGTATTGAGGTAGGAAGCTAATAGCATCTTAGCAGAAATACAATATATTTTTGTATAGCCCAAAATCACAAGTCCGCAATGGATCTTGATAGCCCCCCAGCCTTGACTATCTAAGAAGACAAGGAAAACTCCCAAAAAAAACCTTGTAGGGAAAAAATGGAAGAAACCTTGGGAAAGTCAGTTCAGAGACCCCTTTCCAGGTAGGTTGGGTGTGCAGTGGGGGTCAATACAATACAATGTACAGCATAGAACAAATCCTCAATACATATACAATATTTTTTTACAAGTATAGAGCAGAATTTAACATATCACAAAATGATTTGGGTTTGTTTAGAGTCCTGGAGACTTCAGCCATCAGGCTGCCTCCCCTATTTGGCCATTCCACAGCTGAACAGTGCGGAGTCAGCTAATCCAATAAAAGAACCCCTCTGCCCCACAATTCCTGCAATCCTCCATCACGGATGACTTTTTCTTAGGTAGGCAGACTAGTTGGCAGGTGGGCCATGGCACCAAGTGCCACATTTGAGAGAAACGGTTAAGTGAGGGTTAGTTAGATTGGTCCTCACAGAAACCAGCTTCCTTCCTCATCTTAGAGGCTGGCCTTCAGTTTACATCGGGAACATCGAGGCAAACATGGAAAAATCAACTTCTCTCTTTACTGATTGGATAGCAACAGTCCTGCTTGTACTGGGGGTTTCTGCAACTTTCTCACCAGAACTGGAGGATCCTAAATGAGCGTGGCCACTTCCACATGGTCCCGGCTGCGATAGTGGCTCTCTGCTACCTCTGTTGTGTGGTCAAGGTAGTTGGCCAAGTTAAGTTTTTGTTCATTTGCGAAGTGGGCTCCAGCAAAGGTCTCAATAGCTTTCCTGACCTCGGTACTGGTAGCATTGGTAACGTTAAAACTGAAAAACAAAGTGCATGGGCATTTATTACAAAAAAAAGTTATACAAGGGGAGAGGGAAAAAATGGTGCTATTTATAATTCAGTAGCAACAACAACAATTTATATAGCACATTTTCATACACACTGTAGCTCATAATGCTTTAGATAATAAAGAATAGAAAAATAAAAGACACAATAAGAAAGCAAAATAAGTCAACATTAATTAACATAGAAAAAGAGTAAGGTCCAATGGCCAGGAGGAACAGAAAAAACAAACTCCAGATGACTGGAGGAAAAAAATTAATCTGTAGGGTTTCCAGACCATGAGACCGCCCAGTCCCCTCTGGGCATTCTACCTAACATAAATGAAACAGTCCGCTTTGGATTTAGGGTTCTCACGGAAGGACTTGAAAATGATGGTCATGTAGACTTCTGGCTTTTAATCCATCCATCATTGTTGGAGCATCATTAAGCTTTGAGTAGGTGGAGGTGGCGCAGGCCACCACCACAAAGAAACCGGAAAAAGAAACAGAAAAGAGTAGGAGTCAGTACAGATTTTAGAGCCACCATGAATAGTTGTTATGATGAATTGAACATACAGAGTATCAGTATTAAGTTAAATTACGATTAAAATGAAGTTATAAAAAGGCCATGTTAAAGTAATGTGTTTTCAGCAGTGTTTTAAAGTGCTCTACTGTATCAGCCTGGCGAATTCCTATTGGCAGGCTATTCCAGATTTTAGGTGCATAACAGCAGAAGGCCGCCTGCCTCACCACTTCTTTTAAGTTTAGCTTTTGGAATTCTAAGGAGACACTCATTTGAGGATCTAAGGTTACGATTTGGAATATAAGGTGTCAGACATTCCGATATATAAGATGGGCGAGATTATTTAAGGCTTTATAAACCATAAGCAGTATTTTAAAGTCAATCCTGAATGACACAGGTAACCAGTGTAGTGACATCAAAACTGGAGAAATGTGTTCGGATTTTCTTTTCCTAGTTAGGATTCTAGCAGCTGCATTCTGCACTCGTTGCAAATGATTTATGTCTTTTTTGGGTAGTCCTGAGAGGAGTGCGTTACAGTAATCTAGTCTACTGAAAACAAACGCGTGAACTAATTTCTCAGCATCTTTCAATGATATAAGAGGTCTAACTTTTGCTATGTTTCTTAAGTGAAAAAATGCTGTCCTAGTGATCTGATTAATATGCGATTTAAAATTCAGATTACAGTCAACAATTACCCCTAATTTTTACTTCCGTCTTGACTTTTAATCCTAATGTATCAGTTTATTTCTAATAACCTCATTGTATCCATTATTGCCAATTACTAAAATTTCAGTTTTCTCTTATTTAGTTTGAGAAAATTACTATTCATCCATTCAGAAATACAGTAAGACATTGTGTTAGTGAATCAAAGAGTCGGGGTCATCAGGTGCTATTGATAAGTACAGCTGTGTGTCATCAGCATAGCTGTGGTAGCTCACGTTGTGCCCTGAGATAATCTGACCTAACGGAAGCATGTAGATTGAGAAGAGCAGCGGACCCAGGATAGAGCCTTGTGGAACACCATATGGATATCATGTGTCTTGAGTTGTAATTACCACAACTAACAAAATATTTTCTCCCTGTCAGGTAGGATTCAAACCAATTTAAGACCCTGCCAGAGAGGCCCACCCATTGACTAAGGCGATTTCTAAGAATATTGTGATCAATGGTGTCAAATGCAGCACTCAGATCTAAGAGGATGAGAACAGATAAATGGCCTCTGTCTGCATTTACCCGCAAGTCATTTACTACTTTAACGAGTGCAGTTTCTGTGCTGTGATTTGTTCTAAAACCTGACTGAAATTTATCAAGAATAGCAGGTTTATTGAGGTGGTTATTTAACTGCATAATGACTGCCTTCTCTAGAACTTAAAGGCAGGTTAAAGATGGGTCTAAAATTTTCAAGAGCCGAGGGGTCAAGATTGTTTCTTAAGAAGGGGTTTAACTACAGCAGTCTTAAGACAGTCTGGGAAGACCCCCATATCTAATGATGAATTTACTATGTCCAGAACATTATCAATTAGCACGCCTGATACTAATTTGAAAAACCTTGTTGGTATCGGGTCAAGGACGCAGGTGGAGGGTTTTAATTGAGAGATTATTTTCTTTAAATCAGGTAAATCTATCCTAATGAAAGAGTTTAATTTGTTTATAACAGAATGCTGGGGTTTAGGAGAATCATTCGTGTTGGAGGGATATACTATGTTATTTCTTTTTGATTGAAAAATACAGCGATAGCCTCACAGGTTTCACTGGAAGTACTTAGGAGGCATTCCTTTGAGTTACTTGGTTTAGTAGGCGATCAATTGTAGAAAATAAGACTCTGGAATTACTAGCGTTGTTGTTTATAATCTTAGAGAAATAGCAGCGCCTCTCAAGACGGACAGTGTTATTGTATTCTGTTTTGACTTTTAATATTTCATAGTGGATAGTTTAGTCTTCCTCCATTGACGCTCAGCTCTACGACATGTTCTCTTTAAATCAGACACTCTTTGGGTCTTCCATGGTATAACAATGCTAGAAGATTTTTTCACTGTCTTTTCAGGTGCAACTATGTCAACAGCAGCTCTCACTTTAGTATTAAATCTTTCCACCTTACTACTTGCATTATCCTCACTATTGTAGTTTGCACTATAAACGGACTGATTGCTTAGAATGTTTGTAAGTTTTAAAGCTGCTGCTGAGTCAAAGAAGCATTTTTTAACAATATGCTTCTCATGGGTGTTATTTCTATAAAAAAGAAAATGGTCTGATAGACAAATATCAATTATTTGCTTTATATCAACTTTCAGTCCTTTAGTAATCACTAAGTCTAACTTATGACCTGCTTTGTGTAGGCTGATTTATGAGTTGTCTCAAATCAAAAGAATCCAGGAGGTTCATAAATTCTTTTACTTTTAGATCACACTGATTATCTATATGAAAATTTAAAGTTGCCAACTATTAGTGTGTCATAGGTAGTAATTGACATTAAGTCAAAGAATTCCTCAAAAAGACGCATTGAATTTTGGAGGTCTATACACGGAAGTAGTATACTGTCGGGCAACTTCTGTCAATTTGATTGACATTAAGCCCCGCCCCTTTTTGATTGATGACCGGAAGACCCATCCCCCCACCCATCTGTTTGACTTTTGGCCCGGCCATCGGTTTTCCCAGGAAACTGTCAAGGGCAATTTTGATGGATGTCCTGGTCCATCTCACTAGGGCAAGTCCAGACATGCCCAAGGGCTGCCTAGGCCCCGCCCCCCTTTGAACCCATCACCACACCCAACCATTTCCCAGCCCCCCTCTTCCTAAGACAAGTTCAGGCATGTTGCAGCCAGACCCTGTACAAGTTCTTCAGGCATGTTCCCGGACTGAAGGGGGCCTGCCTAAGCCTCACCGATAGGCAGCACCTGATGTCTGGCCCCTCCACTTCCTGGGCCACTTCTGAAACTGGTGTATAAAAAGCGATGCATTTTCCTCAGTTCTAAACACTGTGAAGAAAAAAAATGGAATCTATGACCGATGCCCCAGTGAAGCATCAGTTCCGTAAGTTCTATTCTAAGGATCGTTTGAAAAGGGTTAAAAGATGTTTGGTTCCCGAGTTTCTTCAAGCTGGAGCGGCCGACGAGGATCGGGTCAAGTTGTGCGAAACAAGGGTAGAATCAAGCGCGGTCGATAAGGAAAACTGTCCTCCGCCTGTAGTATTCAAGGACTGAATTCTGCAAGCTTAAGTGACGGCCCGGTAACGGTCTAACTGGTCTGAAACATCGTTCAAATCGATCGATGATGAATTGTAAAACCTCCTTTT
>NC_053156.1:94501571-94637740 GCF_016835505.1 Polypterus senegalus | reverse complement strand
GTGAGCTATATATTATGTACAGCTATCCTTCATTCTTCTTCTATTTACCTTGACCTTGAAATTTAAACAGCTGAGAAATTCACCCCGGTGGGATGGGCTGAAGGTGTATCATTCTTTGTTAGTGAAGCAAAAAATCAAAAGAACAGAATATGGGATTGAAATTGATATCTAGAATTGGTATGGAGGCTATAGTGCTGAAATTCTGTTAAATGTGATATTGAAATTAACAACACAGCCACATTTCCATAGTGAATGACAGTGTGTTTTTCAAGTATTCTCTAGATTAACAGTTTCCATTGCTTTCTCAATAACTTTGTAATGGTTTAAAATGATGAATGCAGTTTCATTTTCTATCAAAGTGTATTTTGTACTTTGTTTATTCAGAGTTGATAACGTTAGGAAAGGCAGCAAAAATAAACCGAATTAGGAATTAGAAAAATGTTACTATGGAATCAATGTTCAATAATTTGAATTTGCAGTATGTATAAACAAACACATTACATGTGTGCATAATCAGAGAACTTTAGAAACAAATTATTATTTTTTTTATTTTAACTACAGTTGCATGACAAATGAGCAGTACTTAAATAGCCATATAATTATAAAAAATTAACCAGACCATAAGTTCAAGAAAATATAAGATAACAAATACATACTACTGTATATGAAAATGTCAGAAGTAAGTTGAACCATAATCTTGCACAGATTCAAAAGGACAACATTAAAAAAAGAAAAATAAAATAATTATAGGAAATGGTTTCAGATACTTGGAACATATAATCTTTATAATTTTAGAGGATAATTTCAAACTACATGTGTAATATACATTTCTAAGAATTTAAAAAGCATGCTCACATATCTGTAAAAGAACAATTATTTCATATACTGTGTTTATATCTGACAAAATGCATATGTAAATCAGTGTCCCCAATATGCAAGTTGTCCCCATACAGTGGTCAATTCTGAGTGACTGTGTGTGTATTCCATTGTCCTAGCTTTACATAAATACCTGCAGATGTCCACATAAATCTGCAAAAAGTCAATTTGTCCATTAATTTTATTTTGGGAATTTAAAATGCTCAGCATACCAAGAATAAAGCTTTAATATATGTCATTTAACAGGCTAGACTTAGCAGTCTTCAGAATGTGCTGTCCCCAAAAAACATGAGCCACTCATGGGTCCTCATTATGTAGTCTTTTACAAGTGTGTGTGTGTGCTTGAGGGCCTCTCATGAGCACAGGGTGGTCCAGCACACTCCATGCAGGTTCACATCACAGGTGTCATAGGGTCTCTGAGCAGCACAGGACAGGATGGAGTGTCAGACCACCACTGGGCACAACCTCAGCTCATCTGAACCTGCTGATTTAATGTGCTGTTCGCTGTGATGAGGAAAGAAAGTCAAAGTGACTGAGAACAAAAAAACAAAAACAGCAGACAGAGGAGAAGAAGGAAACTGCAGAGAGCCAGCAGCTGACCACTGTGGAGCTGTGAGGAGAGACCACCGCAGCCCTGAGCGGCTCCTGACAAACAAATATAATGAAGACATCTGAGATTTGATGAACTCATTAGTGAGTAAGAACTGAAATGAACAAACAAACATCCTGAGAGAATTTGTGAAGCACACACAGCAGAGAGACGCCTCATGTGAATTACGTCAGCCGAGAGAATATGGCAGTCGCAGGGCCTCAGTGTATAAACATCTCAGTGTGCAGGCAGGACGGCTCAGTCAGGGACAGACATGGAGTGGAATGGACTGAAACTTGGTCGTTGCTTTCCTCACATTAATGCATCTTACTATAAAATGATTTATGAAACTGAAGTATATGGAGTTTTTTACATTTTCTCATGTCTTTTGCTTTTATCGACAGTCTTTGGAAATCTTCTTGTCATCATTTCTATTTCTCATTTTGTTCAGCTGCACACGCCGACTAATCTTCTGATCCTTCACTCGCAGCGGCCGATTTCTTAACAGGTTTCTTTGTGATGCCCTTCTTTTTGGTTCAGCTGATTGAAACTTGCTGGTACTTTGGAGTTATTTATTGTTATTTGTATCAGGCACTTGCAGATATTCTTAGCATATCTGTGATCTATAATGTGGTTTTAATATCCATTGATCGCTACATTGCTGTCTGCCATCCTTTCTTTTACAGCTCAGAAGTAACTTTAAGTGTTGCAAAGGTCAGCATTGCTGTAGTGTGGCTGTTTGCACTTTTAATTACACTCTTACTTTTATGTTTGAGTGAAATTGTAACAGAGCTATGTAAAGGAGCTTGTGCAGTATACACTTATTATGAAATGGGCATTTTTCTTTTACTCATAACTTTTTTTATCCCTTATTCACTAATGATTGGTTTTTATATCAGAATATTTGTAGTTGCAAGAAGCCATTCAAGAGCCATCAATTGTATGATAGAAAAGAGACAAACTGAGGAGGTGAGTGACAGTAAAATATCAAAACCATCTGAAAGAAAAGCCGCAAAAACATTAGGAGTAGTCGTGGGGGCTTTTATTATCTGCTGGCTGCCTATCAATATATACAATTTTTATAATAATTCAGATAATATAATCACAATTGTCATCAGGAATGTCTTCGTGTTGGTCAGTCAAGTGAACTTTGGAGTTAATCCAATTCTTTACGCTTTTCTTTATTCCTGGTTTCGAAAAGCACTGAAAATAATCCTGACGTGTAAAATATTTAGCTCAGCTTCTTCAGTGCTCAACTTACTGTAAATGTTAAAGAAAAAAAATGCAAAATTAACTCTGTTTAGACATTTTAAACTATTTTTACAATATTCCTTTGCTCCTTTTCCTTATTAGCAGTGCAATTTGTGGACATATTTCTTAACCATACAGTCATTTCATATTTGCTGTATTGTTTTTAAGGCTGTTTCTGTTAAAATTGTACTCTATTTGTGTAGAGTGTGGACTGTTTATCAATATTGCTTATTTCACCACAATTATTTTGGAAAAAAAAATCTTCTTATTTGAATGTGTAATAAACAGTTTTGAAAATGTAGGAGTCTCCTGGCAATTCATACAAACACTTCTGGGTGTTCTGGGTGAATTATTGTATTTTCCATTATTTTAGGACAGCATTATTTATTTATCATAAATTCTTAAGTAATGTGTTGAACTTTACCTAAAATCTGTAAATATAAAGATCTTTTAACATCTGGAGTTAAAATTTACAGAAACTTTCAGATTTCACAGCTCAAATCTGCACAGCAGAGCTCAGACGACAACTGAAGTTCTGTTCGGGAACACAGCAGTGATTTGTTTAATAATCAAATCCTACACAATACTTGATCCTTTATTATTTTAGATTTTATTTTAATCTTGAAGTTAATGTTTCCTATTCCTGCACTTTAATCTGCACTCCTCCTCAATAAGGCAGCAGATGACAGACGAGTGCAGGAGAGCAGTCGGCCTTCACTCCTCACACTGCTGGCTCACTAAATGACACTGAGGTGACTGTGAGGAACTGAAATGGACGACTGAGAAGGTCAAATGAGGTTTGATGTCCACAATTAAACGTAGGATTTGCTGCTTTAGACTGACGTTTGTTAATATTTGTGAAGTCTCATTAGCCGCAGCTGCTCACCTCATAGAGAACACAATTAATACTTCAGAGAACAGCATTGTGCTCAAATCTAGAAAAACAGAGAAACTTAAACCTTTAATAAAGAAATTACATTTGGATCTGAAGAACTCTCTGCCATCAATGTTTAATAATATTTTAAATAATTGTTACAAAGTTCTTACTTCTTTTTAAAACCACCTTTACAATCCTCACTGCTCTTCTGTCTTGCAGTGTTGCTGCAGTAAAGTATTTGTGTACAAATGTAGCACAAAATATTCATATACACGTTTCTTTCTTTATTTCATTATCGTGGTTCAAGTCGTCTCTTTAGCAGTTTTTAATGATTCTAAAAGGGTGTAAGATTCCATGTTATCAGATTGTCATTTTCAGTAAATAATAAAAACTATTGTGATTTATTGTTTAATGAAATTTACCAGCACCCCACTCTGGGTGTCCCGTTTAGCCAATAAAACACAAGCAGGAGTAAAGCGTCAGTCAGTCTTCTTTATCATCTCCGTCTCGCAGTAGGAGCACAAGCACCTTATTAGCGAGTGTTACAAAGGAGAGGCGCCTGTCTCACTCTGTTTATACTCTTCATTGATTAGATCACAATGCCAAGGAGTTCATGACATAATCAGAAAGTCTTTAACCTGATTGGTTTATCCAGTTGCTAGCAGGACGTCACAAAACATCCAGACCTTAGATGGTCACGCGGCCCACTCGGCTGATTGACCGTCCTGTTAACTCAGGAGTCTGTGACTGTTTAGGTGTTTTTAGAAGTTCACTCCGCACATGACAGGCACGTCCATGCCATTCTCAGTCCTTTGGGTGACTTTATGTTTCCTTCTGTTCAGGCGGGTCTGTCAACAGGAAACTTAGTCTGAGCAGAACAACAGAGCAAGCAGCACACTTTAAAATGACTTTCTCTTCTTCTACCAAGGTTTCCTTTTTTCTTTTCTTGCTATAAAATCACTTAAAATGCCTTTTCTTAATAATTCAAACCTTTATCATAGCGAATATCAAAATAACACCTTTAGCCTTTAAGCATAAGCTCAGCAGAATATGAGACTCAGCACAGACCCAGCAAATCATGAAGCTGAGTTCCTTTAAAGGATCGGTATTGGGGAGATGTACTATTTTATTCCTAATATCATTAATTGTGTGATTAAAAAATACAGCAATAGCCTCACAACTTTCACTGGAAGTTTTTCGGAGGCATTCCATTGAGAGACTGAACATTCTAATTTTGCACATTAATAAATCTTATTGAGTGCATCTTATTTCCTGATTATGATGTACTGACGTGTTTTGTAGTGAAATGCCATTACAGACATCACAACTACTGTCACACTTAACTTTCATCTTCTCTCTGATGTCAAGTTCTCCTCTCGTGTTTGTGTAGCTTGTGCTGAACTTCATCACTTTTTGCCCTGCTGAATGCTTTAGTGAGGATTTGAACACAAATGATTATTAACAAAGACGTGATGGTTTATATCCGTGTGTTTAGATAAACTTCAGCATGTTGATTTCAAACACGTGAAAGTTCTTTGTGTCAAGTCGTGTCACTAATCCAGACAATGCTGTGACTGTCTACTCAGATCCTAAATTTGATTCAGTTCATCGTATTTCCTGATTGTGATGTCTGTTCAGGTGAAATGCCATCATATAAATACACACAGCTGAAGTCATTTTGTGGTTAAATTCCTTGACTTTGCTCTCTGGTGTCAGTTCTCATCTCAGGTTTCTCCAGTTTGCACTGAGCTTTATTTCATTTATTCTCTTGACGTCTCTTCTTTTCGCCTAACCACAGGATGACGAGTTGCAGGTTACACAATCCACTCCACTAATGAAGTTGTTGAAAGAGCCTCCCTTCAGAGAATTCTCTTTATTTGCCAAGTGCACTAACGTGGATGAGGAATTTGTCTTGGTGGAATTCATGCAACACACAAGGAGAGCACACAATATAAAATGAACAAATATGACAGAATGTAACGGGATTTTAATTCAGTTTATATCAGGTTCTTTAAATTCCCCAAAGGATAATAAACAATTTCATTTTTTGCGTTATCATTGCTGTATACTTTAATTGTAAGCATTCTTTCTGTAGCCACCAGAGTTTTAAGGCAAGTTCAAGCATGGGTAAAATGCACGCCAAAAGAAATCTCTCAGTCCAAAAGTTTGTTTTAAAATATTTAGTGAAAATTCAAAGCAAATAATCCACACAAGAATAAAGAAAAAAGTTGTTACACATGTAGAATAAAAGGCAAAAAAAAGGAAAAACAGTATCTTCTCTAAACGTAGATTCTTCTTGTAAAACTTTAGTTATTTCTATACTTAAGAGTTCTTAACTTCTTCTTCTGTACGCTTTAAACGTACAACGCAACACTTTCAATTAAATGCTTGTCTTACATGTTACTTGGCACACAAAATACGCACACAAGGTACAAAAGGCACGCTTTAAAACCATGTGCCCTCTACACCTCACACATGGCAAAGCTGATTAAGAAACTGAGAATAATGATAGTCAGAGCATTTAGAAATAGTTAGAATATCCCAATTCAACTCAACTTATGGAGGTTATAGGATCCTCCTATAGATTATGCACTATCACTTAGTAAAACAATTCTATTTCTTATGTAACTAGAAAATAGCTCTTACATATCTGGCCACTAATTGTTTATGCTACTGTAACAGGTGTATAAAATAAAAAGTTTAGTTTTCACCAAAATCACCAAATCCTGATGATATTCATTGTGTTGTATGTTTTCCTGCTGTGGTCCTGTTATATTTCCCCAGTCTGTTTGTTGTGTTATGTGACGCCATCAGTGTGAGCCTCTCCCAGTATTCGTTGTTTTACCGTGAGAGGATGTAAGCACGTTGTTATTCTCTTTATGATAAAACTAATTCAATTATTTTAAAGTTAATTTTGTTTATATATGACAGTAATTGTAATAAGATTTTTGTTGTATACAGTTGTTGTTTTGAAATGTTTTGAATGCTTTTCTATTCATTTCGGTTATGTGTTAATGTGAGCCTTTCCATGTGTTTTTTTTTTGTTAATAGGAGGAATCACAGAGCTTGAGTTGTCACTTTTTATGTTCTCTGTTTAATATTTCAGACCATTAATAAAAGAGAGACATCAAGAACTAAAGGGTGTTTGCATTATTCTTTCGTGGTGGTTTGTATGGCACGTTGCATATATCAACGCAGAAGTTTTGAGGGTTAACCGACTCAAAAGGCCAGGACGCAGCATACGGCGCGTGCGGTGGAGACCGGTTACAATAGGACAAAAATCAATTAATTTATCATTACTTAGTAAGAGCCTACACTATTTTTATTAACATAAATCAAACTTATGAAACTTAAAACTTAAATTCTACGGTAAAAGCACACACACTATTAAAATTAATCATTGCAATCATTTGCTGCTTCTTGGAGCAGGCACAGTTTGTTCACAGATCTGTCCAGTATGCTGGTCTCGGTCTGCACACTAACTCTTCTGACTGCTCCATTTGCATCTGGCATTGTCTTGATGACTCTCCTCATTACCTAGGAACTGCGGGGTGTAGCTTTATCTACAATTAAAAACAACGTCCCCTAGTTCAAAATTTTTTCTTAATGCAGGCCATTTTTGACGTTCTTGAAGTATTGGCAAATACTCTTTACACCATCTTTTCCAAAACAATCTGCCATGTATAGAACTTGCTTTTAGCATCTCCAAGAGTATTGTTCATTTTCAGAAACGAGTTCAGGTGGCAAATCAGATTGTGTCTTCATTAACAGCAAGTGATTGGGTGTGAGTAACTCCAGATCATTTGGATCGTCTGACATTTTTGGGAGTGGTCTGTTATTGATTATTGATTCCACTTCACGCATCATTGTAAGAATACTTTGATCATTGAGTGTTTGTTGGTTTAGTGTTGAATTTAAGATCTTTCTTATTTGTCTTTCCCACACTCCACCTTGATGGATTGAAAATCCAATTGATTTCTTTTTTCATCATAGCGTTGTTGATTTTTCCGTGTTCTAAATGTTTTGTATCTTCTCGCAGCTCTCTTTCAGCTCTAACAAAGTTTGTTCCATTGTATGAGCGCAGGATTTTAACTTGTCCTCTTCTGCACATAAATCACGTAAAGCTTGGATACATGAATCTCTGTCTAAGCTGTGTGCAATCTCTATGTACGGAGCTCTGGTTGTTAAACAAGCGAAGATTACTCCGTATCTCTTGACCAAACTTTGTCCTCTTTTGACTTGAAAGGGTCCAAAATAATAAACTCCAACATTAGTGAACGGAGGTTGGTTGAGTACTAGGTGATCTTCTGGCAAATCTGCAATTTTTTGCTCACCTGCTTTCACATTGTATCTTCTGCAGGTTGTGCACTTTGAAATTATTTTTCTCATAGCTGAGTTTGCTTGAGGTATCCAGTATTTCTGATGTAACTGTGCTAACATGTACTTACGTCCGCAATGTCTATGCTCTCTGTGAATGTGTTGGATAATGAGAGTAGCAATATGTGAATTCTTATGAATGATTGCAGGGTATTTTGCTTCTTCTGGCATAGCTGATTTGCTGAGTCTTCCTCCAACTCTCAATATTCCTTCTTGCAGGACTGGGTGAAGTTTATTGATCTTACTACCTTTCTTTACAATCTGATCTTTATGTAGGGCTTTAACCTCCTCTGGGTAAGCTTATAATTGACAGAGGCGACTAAGTTCGTCTTCTGCTTTAGACAAGTCATTCAGAGACAATTGCTTCAGTCTCATTGTTGATTTGTATTCCTTCATATGTTCTGTGATTATTGTCTTTTGTTTTTCTGGGCTGTGTCCAGATTGACTGACTGTATACTGAATTGCCTTTCTCACTTCTTTCAGATGCACTAGCACTTCTTTGAACCTAATGAACCACGCTACTGTTTTCTTTAAATTGAACCATTCTGAGTAGTACTCCACATGTCTTTTTACTGGTTCAATTTTTTCTTCTACACTTGTAAGATTTACTACACACCTTTTGATTTCCAGATCATCATTAATAGACAGGTCCACTTCATCCGGTCTCTTAAGCCGTTCATGCTCTGGCTTTAGCAGGAACTTTGGGCTTTGTATCCAAGTCTTACTTTTGATTAAGCTTTCTGTTGTGGAACCTCTTGATGCCTGGGCCGCAGGATTTTGTGCAGATGTACCTTAGTCCTGTGGTGCCGTCAGTCCAAAAGATTGACTCTTGCAGGGGAATCTGTAGTTCTTGTTTTAACATTTTGTCCATTTTGGCTACTACCACTGCTGCTGTAAGTTCTAATCTTGGTATAGTGACAGGTTTCAATGGTGCCACTCTTGATTTCCCCATTATAAAGGAGCAATGTCTCTTATGTTCTACAGTGTCTTAGTTAACAGGAGGTAGAACACAGTGCCATACCTGTTCTCTGAAGCATCTCCAAAATGATGCCTTTGTGCAGACATTATGTGACCAAACCCACGTGGTTTAAAGCACCTGTTTACATCGTAGTCCACAACTAGCTGAAATTCGTCCATCCATTTTTTCCATTGTCGAACATACTTAACCTCCACTTCTTGATCCCACACATATTTCTCTTTACACAGTTCTCTTAAAATAAGTTTAACAGGTAATATGATTTGTACTAAAAATCCAAATGGATCATATATTGAGCTGACCACTGACAGAATACCACGTATTGTAGCAGGCTTATCTTGAAGCTTTACCTGGAACTTGAAACTGTCAGTCTGTGTGCTCCATTGAACACCAGAGGCTCTTTCAACTGCTAACAGATCATGATTTATGTCTAATTCCTTTTGACCTATTGCCCTGTCTTCTTCAGGAATAGACAACAAGACTGCTCTACTATTACTTATCCATTTTTATGGCTTGTTCTTCTGTAGCAACTGACTTTAAACAGTCATCAACACAGAAATTATCCAGCATAGTGTTAACTGTTTTCTCTGGAGCTGTGCCTCTGGCATCCTCTGCTGTTCTTCTTAAGGCATAAGAAGCACAACTTGATGATGAAGTAGCACCAAAAAGATGGACTGTCATTTTTTATTCCTCAAGTTCATTGTTTAGATTACCTTCAGGCCACCACGGGGATCAAAGAAGATCTGTGTCTTCATCTGGAATTTTCACTTGATAAAACATTTATTTAAGTTTGCCATGAGAGCAATTGTTTCCTCTCTGAATCTTGTAAGAACTCCAATGAGTGTATTAGTTAAATCAGGTCCTTTCAGTAACTGCTGATTTACAGAGGAGCCTCGGTAAGCGGCTGTACAGTCAAAAACCACTCTGATCATATTTTTCTTTGGATGATATACTCCATGGTGAGGGACGTACCACACTCTCTGCTTTTGAAGGGTCAGCTGTTCAGTGGGTACCTTAATGGTATACCCTTTGTCTAAAATTTCTTGTCATGAAAACTTTGTAATCCTCATGGAATTTTGAAACCTTAGGTAGGGTTAGGGTTGTCATCTGTGCAATTTTTTATTTATTTATTTTAACTCTGTTTGTAAAGTGACCTTGCGTTTGTGAAAGGCACTCAATAAATGTAACCTATTATTATTTTTTATGATTACTTTCTAAGTTTCCTTTTGAGTCTAATAGTAAGTTGTTCTGCAATGCAACGATTGTTTAGCACTTTAAGTGTCTCATCATTAAAAGGCAAATTAATGCAACAGTGTCCATCTACTAGCCTCCTTCGCCTCATAGCTGTGGTTTGGAAAGTCTGTATTGTATTGCTGGAGTAACATTTGTTCTACCTCCATTATTGAAACACGTTTGACTGAATAACTTTGCAGTCTTTCATTGTCTGACCCCTTTATCAACAACAACAACAACAACAACATTTATTTATATAGCATATTTACATACAAAAAGTAGCTCAAAGTGCTTTACAAAATGAAGAATAGAAAAATAAATATTATAATAAATATAATAAATAAAATAAATAATATCAAGCCCTTAACGATTCATCCAAGAATTGTCTTCACAGCGTAAGGACCTTTACCTTCTTTGTTTATGATTTGGCATGGGCTCCATTGCATCAGGGACATTTGTACCTATTAACAAACCTACTTTAGCATTTATCTGGGGCACAGTAGATGCACATCCTTGAGATAAGACCATTTCATAATACCTTCTTGCACAGGGATGTTCTCCTTTTCCACTGGTATAGAGTTCAAAGTGAACATCTCAGGCATTTCAATAAATGTGTTTTCTTCTATCCCACAGACTCCCACAAATACGTTGCGTACTCCCGTTTGCCCTATTCACATCACAATGTATAAAAACTAAACATGGCGCAAAGTCCTGCATATTTTAACGCCAGCTAAATCTTTAGCGTACGCAAGTTCTCTCCTCGGTTTTGCAAAGCAGTTTTACTGTTCCTGTGTGGCTTCCCTTTCTTTTTTAGATGCACATCCCTGACGCAGCAAATACACTAATATTAACCTCATATCATTTATTATTTTAAGGCATCTGATTGTAATCAACCTGTAACCATATAATGGTGCTCTGAATGGCCAAACTATTTCAAATACTATAGTTACTTTAGCGTTGTCAATGTCAGTGCACCCCTCAGAGTATTTAACCCGCTCTACCTGAGTGTAAAATCACAGCTGTACAGCAGCTGATCAGATTATCAGTATACAGCATCAAGCACACGCTGCCTCAGCCATGCGCTATTTGACCTGCTCTCATACGGCAAATGCTTCAGTGCCTTTCCTGTAGGGACCTTGCGGTTCAGAAGCAGTTTCCTCCCAAGAGCTCTAAACACACTCAATCCATCAAGTGTTCCTTGTAGAACTGTTTGTACTTATAAGTACAATCACCTCACTGTAAACTTGCTGTACAATTTAATATTGCACAACCTTAGCCACATTGTAAAGTGCGTATTTACATATGATGGCGACTGGCTTCTAAGTTGATTTAGATTTCCAAGCGTTATCTTCTTGGAGCTCTTGACATCATTTTTAATATGAAATGCAGTAAACCTTGTTCATTACATTATACAATTACGTTTTAAACTTCATTAAAATAATGTATATTGTTAATAATTAAACGTGAGGACACGATGGATAGTGGTAGCGACGAGTTCAGTGACTGTTCCTGCCTCGCGCTGTATGCTTGCTGGGATTGGCGCGATCCTGGATGGATAGATGGATGGAATAATTAAACACGAATGTATTTCAATGTTCCTTAAAAGTTTTGAAGAATCGCCGTTCTAAGCTTACAGATGGTTTAACGTCTGTTACAGAGCTGATCGTGTGGTGATTGGTTACTTGGAGAAAGAAAAGGAAGGACAGGAAATGGAGGTTAGTACATTTGAAAAAGACAGTACTTCTGTACGAATTATTTAATCAAATAAATTGATTGGTGCATGGTGCAGGAAGCAGGAACAATTTCTGGATATTTCACCAGCTCATCACTATCATTGTGCCCTTGTGTCCCCATGTTTAATAAATGCTTTAATTCTTATCATCATGAAAAGTATACATCTCAGTATTTAAATTATTCAGAGAGCTGTAATATCACAAATGTAATGGATTCTGTGTCCTATCGGAGGAAGAGAAAGCCCGTTTATGAAGCACGTAGTGATTCACACACATAGACTACATAGAAGAACACATAAAAAGCAAAGCATTTAACGTGCTACTTTAGTTACGATGGTATTTGAGAAACTAGTAAATTAAATGATTTTAAGATGAAGTTTATGATGTTCTACTTTAATGACAAAATAAACTATATGATTTTTAGCAACTTTTTTTGCTATTGTGTTCCTATTTTTTTTCTTTTCTCTGTACCCTAATAAGCTTCCATATGACTCTCAGATAGTGGGCTACGACTCGCCTTTTCATGGCGACTTTGATATCTGACAAGTTATTTTTTTATTTGTTTTGGCCTTCAGTTCAGTACCATTCACAAAACATGGCCATAACAACAACAACAACAACATTTATTTATATAGCACATTTTCATACAAGAAAAAATGTAGCTCAAAGTGCTTTACACGATGAAGAAAAGAAAAATAGAAGACACAATAAAAAATAAAAATAAGTCAACATTAATTAACATAGAATAAGTAAGGTCCGATGGCCAGGGTGGACAAAAAAAAAAAAAAAAACTCCAGACAGCTGGAGAAAAAAGTAAAATCTGTAAGGATTCCAGACCAAGAGACCGCCCAGTCCCCTCTGGACAATCTACCTAACATAAATGAAACAGTCCTCTTTGTATTTAGGGTTCTCATGGAAGGCCCTGATGATGATGGTCACATAGACTTCTGGCTTTCAGTCCATCAATGTTGGAGCATCATGATGCTTTGAGTAGCCCTGACTTAAAACTAGAATAGTTTCTTTACATTGACAATCCAACAATTAAATTTGTTTATGCTCATTTGACCTTGTAACACAATCTCATATTGCAATATCACAGTAACACCTTCACTAACAAAATACACATCTATAAACAGCAATGTGTATTAGGTTCATTAAATATGCACGGCATATTTACGGGATTCCTAAAATATTATAAGTAAATTTGCTTGTAACCAATATAACACAACAGGTTTTAATATAACTATTATAACAATGTCAAATGGCTCTTTATCATACAGTGCTATAATATAATTGCTGTCGTTCTGGTCTCCTCCTATAACAAAACGTTTATTTTTGCAAAGTAACACATAAACAGAAAGAAAATGAAATTCTAATAAACACTGAACAAAATCATTGCAATAAAACTAACTATTGGAAATGTAATGTCTAGCAGAGACAAAATTGAATTTCACATTTATACAGCACCAAAATATCTCTTTGTAGTGTAAAGAATTTTCACTTTAGTACCATCTCCAGTCATCACCAGGTCACTGACAACTACATAAACCTTTTCCCTCAGAGATGCAGTCAGTTTGTTATTTCGGTTTAACGTTCCCCGCCTACCACTATCCACTATATGAGTCATTCGCATTAGTAAGTTAGCACGCAAACATATATTTCCATACAAAAAAACTCTTACGAACTCAAATCATTTTATCAACATGTTCAAAATCTCATTGACTATATTTTACTGTTTGAAAGCCTGTAATGTGCACTCCAATTATGGCAAATTTACTAACCTGTGATAAAGAATAGAGAGAGCACACGCATTGAGCTGCCATCAGCTTCACACAGGAGGATTTATTCTTCCTGTTTGTTGTACTCTGCTCTATGCTACTCGTGCAAGGAGCACCCATCTAACGACTTGGAGGTGGAATAGCACTTAACTCATTAAAACCACAGTGAAATCAAATAAAATCCTTAAAATAAATAAACAGGTTGAATACGGGTGCTTCTTTTCACATTGTCTCATTTTAACCCTTAAAGTCTCTTTTACACTGTCATCCTTTTCTTTTATTTTTTTTTTCAATTTTCTAACTTTTTTAATGATATGCTTCTCATTAGTTGTCATCCATCCATCCATCCATCCATCCATCCATCCATCCATCCATCCATGCATGCATTATCATGGTCTCATTAGTTGTAGATATCAGTATTTCTACATTGATTGATAGATGGTTAGATAAACTGATATTTATGATCTGCTTCAAATCAACTTTTAATCCATTAGTAATCACTAAATCCAACATATGACCCCCTTGTGTGTTGACTGCCCAACATGCTGGCTCAGATCAAAAGAGTATAGGAGGTTCATGAATTCTTTTGCTTTCGAGTCACACTGTTTATCAATATGAAAATTAAAGTCCCCAATAATTAGGATCCCATTATAGTTAGTTATGTGGGGTTATGGGTCCACAGCTCGCTTAGCAAAGGCCATTAAAATAAATGATCACCGCACTGGAAGTTTCGTGAGGGGGCGTAGTGGTTGTAGCAAGCCGCTGGGTGTTCTGCGGTGTGGGCGTTTCTCACCGAGTGCACAGGTGAGGAACTGCCCACATCCGTGATTATTCCCGTGGCTAATGTGCTGCAGCTGTTATGGCCCCTCGCTGTTTAAAAGAAGCGCGAGTCGGTTGGGAGAAGAGGAACGAGAAAGAGAAAAAGAGAGGACGGAGGTTACAGGGGGCGAGAGAGGAAGCAGGTCGGTGCGAGAGAGAGACACACGGAGTGTGTGGTGAGTGAGCGAACGAGCGCTCGTGGGCAGCTGCGAGGGCCTGGGTGTTAGGCCTACAACCAGGGGTTGTAGTTGATGTCGCTCCCGCTGAGCGAGCAGGTAGCAGGAGTGACCAGGGGAAGGCGACTGCCCGCAGATTACCGAATAGGCGGCGGGAGTCGGGAGGCTTGGTGGTGGAGTCCCCAACGTGAGCAACCTGGCCGTTGGTGGAAACCAAGTCTCGAGGCTGGAATGAGTGCCAGACCGAAGCCAGGGATCGGGAGGTCTCCAGTCTCGTGCGTGAGTTTAAGAGGGCAGCTGCAGAGAGCATCTCGCCTGCTGCAAAGCCCAACTGGGAGAAGCAGGTGAGACGTTAACAGAAAAGAAGCACCAAGCTTGTCATTGTTGTGTTTTTTAAAGACTGCTTCCTGTTGGATGTTTCAACCTCGACTTTTAAAGGATTGTTCTATTTATTGTTTGTTAAACTTCCACGTTTTTCTTTTATTGGCTTATTTATTTGGACATTGAATCACTGCACTTTATGAACACTTTGTTTGTGGTGGACTGTTTTTAATAAAAGCACTATGCACTTTTTTTGAACCATCCCCTTGCTCAAATGTTGTCTCACTGTTTAGCTCACTTGGTGACATTATCGACGGTGTTGGGTTCAAGGGCTTCCAAATATCAAATGGGAGCGTGGAGCCGAACCCACATCGTCACAAGTTATTATAATCGATACTAAGTCCGAAAATTCCTCAATGAAAGATGCAATATTATGTATTATATTGTATCTGTAAATGGATAATACTATATACAGTACAGAGAAACTCCTTTAATAACAATGAAAGATACTCAAAAGATACAAACATACCATCTTTACACATTCTAACCACCTCTAGTAAATACTTGCTAAGCCACCACCTTTTTTACTTTGGTGAACCAAATTAGTAAAGTTGTATTTCAGAGGTGCCAATTCAATTTAAACACTGCACCATTCGCTTAATGTAAGAAAGTCAATTTTCCTATGACTAATAAGATCGTTGATGTAAAAAGTCTTGTTGGTTAACACTCTGACATTTAATAAGAGCATATTTAAGGTCTTGGAAGAATGGTAAGTAAGTTATTCGTGTTAATGCCTCTTAACGTAGGTTTATTAATTTAATCCATAATTTGATGTTAAAGTTTTAATACAGTTTAGTACAGTCTATCACCTAGAGGTGAAATGGTAATTTTTCGCATTTATGATGCATTGTCTTGGTTTTTCACTTAGACTGAAGTTGATTATTATAGTGTTAATGCAGTGCACCTTTGAGGAAGAGCTGGCTACAGAGTTATCATATTCTAGCAAGCAATTATGGAAAGAATTTGGATCAGAATTACATAGTCAGGAGAGACAAATTACCTTTGAGATGTTTTTGGAGAGGATCCGGGTGCTGAATCTGTTAGGATGCTGACCATCTCACCTGAAGAAACAGGGCCTCTCCCAGAACAGATTCCCGTTTTCCACAAACCTGATATTTTTCCATCACAGAAGCTTTTCGTCCAGCTGTTTAATACCAGCAGATGACTGTAGTTTTCATCTGATCTTCTAGCCAGATGTAATGGACCTGAAATGAAGATTCTCTCAGCAAGGGTCCTCTCCTTCGTGGCATTAATAAGTACTGCGAAATCCTCTTTAAGAACATCCGACTGTTGGTATCGCACGTCATTTACTCCCACATGCATTACAATGGATCCCTCTGTCCTTTCCTTGTGCCACTCAACGACTGTCGGCTGTCTTCTCATAATATCTCACACAAACACAAGAAGACAAGAAGCAAAAGATCTTTTTTTAGGGCAAGAACAAGTGAGATTTTGTACAGTGGAATCTCCAATATTAAATACATCAAGCGGGGCTGCCGACACATTTGGGCAGCGGTTAGGGTTGAAACAGCTCTGGTTGGATATGCTTGCCTGAGCTGACGGAGGTGATATAGCCTTATGGCTAAAACAGGCCAATTGCCTCATTGTCATTATCATTGCTTTGAAAGGGCACAAGAGTAAAACTCAATTAGCTCTGAAATTGAGTTGCAGAGCGTGGAGTCGAAATTGCTGAATCGGGATGAGCTCTGATGATTTTAGCTGCCGCGGAGGATTCTTTCAGCAGACGAGCCTTCACTTCAATCACATGTGTCCGTCTATTAAGGAGTTGCTGAATCTGGTTCTGAAGGGCCTGTAATTCTTCGAAAGTCTGCTGCATCTCACTATTTGCCATTGTCTACTTCCTCTTCCACTTCGTGTCCTAGGAAAGAAAGAGAGAGCATGTAATAGTCATTTCATGGAGTAGATTCTTCACCTCCATAATTTATCTTTATTTAAATAAAGAGAAGATGGTAAAAAGATATCTCTGATTTATATACACATATCTGTTAGTCCTTTAAAGATTTGACTCAAAGAAGAAGAAGAAGCCTTTGAAATATACCTGTAATTCATTAATAGATATTTGTAATTTAATTAAAAATATCTTTAAATCATTTAAACAAACCTTAAGATAATTAGCAAGTTCTTAAAATACTTCAAGGATACCTTCATGTGATATTGAGATTTAATGATTTCAATGTATTTCTAAAATGATCAATTAAGATCCTAAGTTTCTGACTCAACCAAACGCAGAATAGAAACCAGGGGCCTCATGTACAGTATAAACGATGTGTATGAGCAAAAATGTTGTGTAAGAACGTTTCCATGCTCAAATCCCGATGTATAAAACTTAAACTTGGCATAAAGCTGCACACATTTTCACAGTAGCTCAGACCCTGGCGTACGCAAGTTCTGTGCTCGGTTTTACAGACGGGCGGCACCCAGCGTCAAAGCAGTGCTACTTTTCCAGTGTGGTTTCCCTTTCTTTTTTAGATCCACATCTCTGATGTAGCTTTTTAAATACACTGAAATTAACTGCATATTGCTTATTAGTTTAATGCATCTGATTGGAATTAACCCGTAACAATATAATGGTCTATAGAATGGTCAAACTATTCTAAATACCACAGCTGCTTTAGCGTTGTTACTCTAACTGCGTCTTCTTCTTTTAGCTGCTCCTATTAGGGGTTGCCACAGCGGATCATCTTTTTCCTTATTACTCTCACTGCACCACGCAGAGTATTTATATCATTGTATCTGAGTGTGGAATCACAGTTCTACAGAAGCTGAATGGAAAGAAAATTATTAGTATACAGCATCAAGCACACGCTGCCTCAGCCATGCTGTCTATTTGAACATCTCTCATACGACATACGCTTCAGAACTTTTCCTGTATGGACTTTGCGGTTCAGAAACTGTTTCATCCCAAGAGCTCAAAATGCACTCAATCAGTCCATTAAGTACTCCTTGTAGGACTGTTTGTACTTATAAGTACAATCACCTCACTGTAAACTTGCACTACAGTTATAATATCGCACAACCTGAGCCACTTTATAAAGCGCGTATTTACATAAGATGACGATATAATTTTTAAGATGAAATGCAGCAAAATATGTTTATTATATTATATAGATAAAACTTTATCTTAATTTAAATAATCTACAGGTATATTGTTAATAATTAAACATGTGAGGACACGGCTCCATTCATGGATTGTTTCTGCCTCACGCCATATTCTTGCTGGGACTGGTGTGACACTGGAAGGATAGATGGATAGAATAATTAAACATGTACTATGAAGATATTTCAATGTTCCTAAAAAGTTTTGAAGAATTGCCGTTATAAGCTTACAGATGGCTTAACGTCTATTACAGAGCTGATTGTGTGGTGATTGGGTATTTGGAGAAAGAAACAGAACGACAGGAATTGGAGGTTAGTACGTTTGAAAGAGACAGGACTGCTGCAATAAATTATTTCATCGATGGTCGCGCACGGCGCAGGAAGCATCTTGCAGGAGGCAGGAACAATCTCTGGATGGGGTGCCAGCTCGTCACTATCACTGCGCCATTGTGTTCCCATGTTTAATAACATGATTTAATTCTTATCATCACGAAAATGATATAAAGTATACATCTAAGTATATAAATTATTCAGAGAACTGTAATATCATGGATGTAATGGATTCTGTGTCCTGTCGAAGGAACAGAAAGCCCATTTAAGAAGCACGTAGTGATTCACACACATAGAGCACATAGAAAATTAAATACAAAACAAAGCATTTAATGTGGTACTTTAGTTACGATGGGATTTAAGAAACTAGTAAATTAAACAATTTTAAGATGAAGTTTATGATGTTCTACTTTAATGACAAAATAAACGTCATTAAAGTGGAAATTTCGAGATTAATGTTGACATTTCCTGCTTTTTCCTCACTGTGCGCCTATTTTTTATTCTCTGTACCCTAATAAGCTTTTATATGACACTGAGACGGTGGGCTACGACACGTCTTTTCATGGCGACTTTGATATCCGACAACTTTTATATTTCAGGCACTGTGCGACTTTGTGAACTTGAGCTTTCAAGTTTCTCCGACGCTCTATGTTAGTCGATCAACTTCGTTTTCTTGTTTATCCCACTGTCTAAACCAACAAATAGTATGTTTATCTTTGCCTCCACTTGGTATTTGCTGGAATTTTTCTATTTCCCCCCATGCTTTTTCCATTGCCTTTTCACAGAACGCTGAACTTAAGGGCTATTTATATTGATTTGCATATTCAAAGAGGTGAGGGAGGAGTTGGAGAGTGTTAGCAGGCGCATGCACGTGCTTTACTTTTCACGCTGACTGGGATTTATGGAGTGGAAGAACATGGAAGTTGGCATCTTGATTTTTTTGTGCATACAAATATTTCCTCTATTGTCCTTATGCCATGTTTTAGTGTGAATTCTATGCACGGCATTATACATGAGGTCCCAAGTGTTGTGAGTAGCAAGTCCTAAATATTCCGTAATGAAGACGCCTGTTAGCCTTTAAATAGATGGTGATGGAGAAACTTGCATGTTTGAGGCTGGACAAAGCCTTTGAAAATTGTGTGTGTCTGAGCACATCCACAGGAGATGCCAGCTGTCAATAGCTGCTCTCATCTCACAGGGAGAATGTAGTTCTTGTTAAGAGAGCTGGATGAGTGTTGGTCACACTGCCCCATGTTTTCCATTTCTACGTAGTGGCTACAAAATCCACTATCAGAGCAGCTGATTTAAAAGATGTTCCAGTATCAGATGAGCATTTCACAGTAACAGAGGTCCATGGCACTCGACTCCAGCTGCTTTAGACTGACATGTTTAGTGGAGGCCATTAAAAGACAGACGTGACTTCTTACTTTCCACAGGAACACAAATCTGTTAGGAAGTCAACTGCTTTGTAAATGGAGATGTATTTTAAAAATGTACTTTTAATGACATCTAATTAGAAGATCTGGAGGGTTAACTTAAAATGGTTTAAGAAATCCTAAACCAAGAATCAGTTCATTTGTCTGAATTGAATATTTCTGGCACCCAAGGCTCAAATTACAAAGATGACGTTAGTCACGGCTCTTGTGTCCCCCTGTTTACCTCATGATCACTTAGTTCAAGCTCCAGAACATTTGTGGGCACAAAATAAAAATGAGAATCTGAGAACATAAGAAATGTGACAAACGTGAGGAAACCATTCAGTCTTTTAGCGAATGGCTAAATTGTCCCAGGGTCTCCTTTAGATACTTCTTAACCCTTAAACTGCCAATTACTTTGGGGGGGTGTTAATGCACACCTGGATACCAAATACTTTTTTGCTGCACTTTTGAAGGAAACGTCATAAATCATTTTATTTGCCTTTTTATTGCTTCTGCACATTGCTTGGGCAATGAAAGAGTTGTGTTAAAAGTGAGATGCTCTCTGTGGCGCCTGTCCATAGTACAGCATAGTCTTATAAACCCCCTCCTCATGTCCACTAATATCCTCTGAAACCTGAAGAAAAAGAGGACATGCGTCTTGTGATAATGTCACTGATTAAGAAAGAATTATAGTTTCATATAAACTTCATTGCAACAACCCATCTTCCCTGTTCAGAAAGCACAGATAGGCACATGGAGGTTTACGAGCTGCTAATGCATGTGCTATTCTGTGGTACCCAGATGCCCATGATCCATCCACTATTTCTGGAGGGAATGCAAATTAATTAATTCAGTTGAAGAATGGAGAACCAACCAGACACTGAAATGTTTATAATTTACTGTTCTGTGTTTTATTTTGGTTCATTCATGTGAATATTTGAAGATTTCACCAACAGAATGTCACAATTTATACCTTTTACAGAAAATAATGGAGGAGTGCAGCAGAGGATTGGTAATGGATAACTGGCCTCTGTGTGTGTGTGTGTGTGTGTGTTTACCCAGCGATGGACTGGCGTCCTGTCCAGGGATTGTTCCAGCCTTGTGCCCAAAGCATGCTGGGAATGGCACCTGCGGCCCGTCACCCTGCACTGGATAAACAGTTTAATAAGATAGATGATGAAATGTTGTTCAGTGAATCTTAGTATAAGAACAAACTGTGTGACTAACAACATTAAAATGAGCAGTGAAAGTGGGGTCCGCACCAGCCTTCTCTCATTGACCACCATCACAAACAAGTGGTAAAGAAGGCCAACTCAATTCTGTTACACAGTAGCCATCCTCTGACTCCAAGGTGTCACTTGTGGCCATTAAACTGCTGATTTAGGGTCTCAAGGGTGAAGACCCCCAGACTGAAGTGCTTTTTTTTATCTCAGAGCTGTCAGCCTTCTGAATTCTAGTAGCTGCAGGAGTCTTGCGGAGATCTGAATTATTATTGTGTTCAAGAATCATTATTCTGATGTGTAGAAGTCTTATGGTGTGTGTGCTGATTATAACAATGGCTGTCATGTGTGGTCTCATTTATTATTTTCTTGTCCCTATTTAACAATGTCCTACGTGTCACACATTCCTGCTGCTCACAAAGTTCCCTCTGGGATAATAAAAGTCTTCTGTCATCCTGAAGAGTAAAAGCCACACATGCAAAGAGAGAACATGAAGATTCAACACCGGCAGTGACCGGGAGAAAGACTGAATGAAGAACACAAAATGAAAAGGGCAGAAGTGCGGACCACCACATCATAATAACTCCTGTATAAACACACAGGGGGGTCTGAAATGAGGGGGCAACTCAAAGTTGGAACAAGTAAAGCATCAGCTGAGCAGAGCAGAAATAAAGGAGCTGAGAGTCCATCAGGAATCGTCTTATACAGTGCAGACCATAATACCTTCAAACACAATTTATGGCTCATGTTCATTGGTGTACTCATAACTCACATGAACAAATAAAGAAATAAACTCAGTTTTCCAGGAAACATTTTTATTTACACGTAATGAGAATGTAATAACAGTAAATCTTATATTCAGCCATTGTAAAGTCACAAAAAGTCTGACTGTCTGAGGAATAAAACAACAACTGCTAAAGAGACAACTTGAAATGCGTTAAAGAAATTCACCAAAAAATGTCTCCCCCTATATTATGTGCTAAATTTGAACAAAAATACTTTACTGCAGCAAACCTACTAGATGGGACAGCAGTGAGAATTACAAAGGTGGTTTTAAAAAGAAGTAAGAACTTTTTAATAATTATTGAAAATATTATTAAACTGTGATGACAGGCAGAAAGTTCTTCAGATCCAAATGTAATTCCTTTATTGAAGGTTTAAGTTTCTCTGTGTTTCTAGAATTGAGCACAATGCTGTTCTCTGAAGTATTAATTGTGTTCTCTATGAGGTGAGCAGCTGCGGCTAATGAGACTTCACAAATATTAACAAATGTCAGTCTAAAGCAGCAAATCCTACGTTTAATTGTGGACATCAAACCTCACTTGACCTTCTCAGTCGTCCATTTCAGTTCCTCACAGTCACCTGAGTGTCATTTAGTGAGCCAGCAGTGTGAGGAGTGAAGGCCGACTGCTCCGTCTGCACTCGTCTGTCATCTGCTGCCTTATTGAGGAGGAGTGCGGATTAAAGTGCAGGAATAGGAAACATTAACTTCACAATTAAATGAAGAGTTTAACATGAGACAAAACTAAATAATACATGAAGAAGTATCTTGTAAGTTTTGATTCTTAAGAAAATCCCCACCGGCCTGACAAAAGTTGAACAGAATGTTGGCCGTCATCTGAGCTCTCTGTTTTTAGTTTATTTATGTTTCCAGATTTTAGGTAAAATTCAGCACATTACTTAACAATTTATGATCAAATAAAGAATTCTGTCCTAAAACTATGGATAAAACAAAGTTAAAAAAATCAAAGTCACCAAGAAACTCTGAAGTGTTTCTATGAATTGCCAGAAGTGTCTTAGATTTTCAATTCTGTTTATTACACATTGAAATAAGAAGATTTTTTAATGAAAATAATTGTACTGAAATAAACAATATTCATAAACAGTGTACACTCTGCATGAACAGAGTACACATTTAACAAAACAGCCTTGAAAACAATACAGTGAATATGAAATTATTATATTTTTAAGAAATATGTTTAAGTATTGCTCTGCTAATATGACAAATGAGCAAAGGCATAACGTACAAATAATTTAAAATTATTTTGTATTTTTTATTTTCCTTAACATTTACAGTAAATTGAGCACTGAAGAAGCTGAGCTAAATATTTTACACGTTAAGATGATTTTCAGTGCTTTTCGGAACCAGGAATAAAGAAAAGCATAAAGAATTGGATTAACTCCAAAATTCACCTCACTTAGCAACACAAAGACATTCCTGATGAGATGTGTGATTATGTTACTACTATCAACAAACAGATTATATACATTGATAGGCAGCCAGCAGATAATAAAAGCCCCCACGACTACTCCTAATGTTTTTGCGGCTTTTCTTTCAGACGGTTTTGATATTTTACTGTCACTCACCTCCTCAGTTTGTCTCTTTTCTATCATACAGTTGATGGCTCTTGAATGGCTTCTTGCAACTACAAATATTCTTATATAAAAACCAATCATTAGTGAATAAGGAATGAAAAATGTTATGACTAAAATGAAAATGACCATTTCATAATAAGTGTATGCTGCACAAGCTCCTTCACAACGCTCTGTTACAATATCACTAAAACATAAAAGTATGAGTGTAATGAAAAGTGCAAACAGCCACACTACAGCAATGCTGATCCCTGCAACAGTCAAAGTGATTTTTGAGCTGTAAAAGAAAGGATGGCAGACAGCAATGTAGCGATCAATGGATATTAAAACCACATTATAGATCACAGATATGCTAAGAATATCTGCAAGTCCCTGATGGAAATAACAATAAATAACTCCAAAGTACCAACAAGTTTCAATCATGTGATTCAAACTGACTGGCAAGTCAAACAAACCCATTAAGAAATCGGCCGCTGCGAGTGAAAGGATCAGAAGATTAGTCGGCGTGTGCAGCTGAACAAAATGAGAAATAGAAATGATGACAAGAAGATTTCCAAAGACTGTTGATAAAACCAAAAGACATGAGAACGTGTAATAAAGTCCATAAACTTCAGTTCCATAAATCAGTTTACGACAAGATGCATTACTGTGAGGAAAGCAACGGCCAACTTTCAGTCCATTCCACTCCATGTCTGTCCCTGACTGAGCCGTCCTGCCTGCACACTGAGATGTTTATACACTGAGGCCCTGCGACTGCCATATTCTCTCGTCTGACGTAATTCACATGAGGCGTCTCTCTGCTGTGTTTGCTTCACAAATTCTCTCAGGATGTTTGTTTGTTCATTTCAGTTCTTACTCACTAATGAGTTCATCAAATCACAGATGTCTTCATTATATTTGTTTGTCAGGAGCCGCTCAGGGCTGCGGTGGTCTCTCCTCACAGCTCCACAGTGGTCAGCTGCTGGCCCCTCTGCTGTTTTCTTCTTCTCCTCTGTCTGCTGTTTTTGTTTTTTTGTTCTCAGTCACTTTGACTTTCTTTGATCATAACAGCGAGCAGCACATTAAATCAGCAGGTTCAGATGAGCTGAGGTTGTGCCCAGTGGTGGTCTGACACTCCATCCTGTCCTGTGCTGCTCAGAGCCCCTCTGACTCCTGTGAGCTGAACCTGCATGGAGTGTGCTGGACTACCCTGTGCTCATGCAGGTATAACAGACAAAAACTTTGTATAATGTTAACGTTTACCCCCCCGGGTGGAATTGAAGAGTCGCATAGTGTGGGGTCTCCTCAGTCTGTCAGAGGAGCAGGACGGTGACAGCAGTCTGTCGCTGAAGCTGCTCCTCTGTCTGGAGATGATCCTGTTCAGTGGATGCAGTGGACTCTCCATGATTCACAGGAGTCTGCTCAGCGCCCATTGCACTGCCACAGATGTCAAACAGTCCAGCTCTGTGCCTACAATAGAGCCTGCCTTCCTCACCAGTTTGTCCAGGTTTGAGAAGTCCTTCTTCTTTATGCTGCCTCCCCAGCACACCACCGCGTAGAAGAGGGCGCTTGCCACAACCCTCTGATAAAACATCTGCAGTATCTTATTGTAGATGTTGAACGACTCCAGCCTTCTAAGGAAGTATAGTCGGCTCTGCACTCTCTTCCACAGAGCATCAGTACTGGCAGTCCAGTCCAGTTTATCATCCAGCTACTCTGCCAGGTATTCATAGGTCTGCATAATCTGCACACAGTCACCTCTGATGATAACGTGATCCATGACGGGCCTGGGCCTCCTAAAATCCACCACCAACTCCTTGGTTTTGCTGGTGTTCAGGTGTAGGTGGTTTGAGTCACACCATTTAACAAAATCCTTGATTAGGTTCCTGTACTCCTCCTCCTGCCCACTCCTGATGCAGTCCATGATAGCAGTGTCGTCTGTAAACTTTTGCACGTGGCAGGACTCCAAGTTGTATTGGAAGTCCGATGTATATAGGATTAACAGGATCAGAGAAAGTACTGTCCACTGCGGCGCTTCTGTGTTGCTGACCACAATGTCAGACATGCAGTTCCTGAGACGCACATACTGAGGTCTGTCTGTAAGATTGTCCACGATCCATGCCACCAGGTTTGAATCTACTCCCATTTCTGTCAGCATGTCCGTAAGGAGCAGAGGTTGGATGGTTTTGAAGGCGCTAGAGAAGTCCAGAAATATAATTCTTACAGCGCCACTGCCTCTGTCCAAGTGGGAGAGGGATCGGTGTAACATATAGATGATGGCATCGAAGGTCGTGGGGGACCTGTGACCTCAGGTGGTGAAGCAGCAGCCGCTCCATGGTCTTCATCACCTGTGACGTCAGAGCAACAGGCCAGAAGTCATTCAGCTCACCAGGACGTGATACCTTTGGGACTGGGGTGATGCAAGATGTTTTCTAAAGCCTCCGGACTCTCCCCTGTTCCAGGCTCAGGTTGAAGATGCACTGTAGAGGACTCCCCAGCTCTAGCACACAGGCCTTCAGCAGTCGTGGCGATACTCCATCTGGACCCATTGCTTTACTGGAACGAAGTCTCCTCAGCTCTCTGCTTACCTGGGCTGCTGTAATTGTGGGTGGGGATGTCTCTCCTATGCTGGTATCAGCAGAAGGATGGGTGGAGGGTGCAGTACTCCGAGGTGAGATTTGGTTAGGGTGGTCAAACCTGTTAAAGAAGTTATTCATCTGGTTTGCTCACTCCACGTCTCTCTCGATGATGGCACCCCGCTTCTAGCTGCAGCCAGTGGTGATGTTCATCCCATCCCACACTTTCTTCATGCTGTCATTCTGCAACTTCTGCTCCAGTTTTCTCCTGTACTGCTCCTTCACCGCCCTGAGCTGTACTTAGAGTTCCTTCTGCATGCACTTGAGCTCATGCTGATAACCACATTTAAAAGACCTTTTCTTCTGGTTCAAAAGGCCCTTGATGTCACTTGTAATCCATGGCTTGTTGTTAGCATAGCAGCATACTGTTCTTACTGAACTACAATGTCCATACAGAACTTGATGTGATCAGTTGTGCAGTCAACAGCCTCTTCAATGTTATCACTATGTGACCCCTGCAGGATATCTCAGTCCGTAGTTCCAAAGCAGTCTCTCAGACCCTGCTCTGCCTCAGGGGACCACTTCCTGAATGAGCGTGTGGTTGTAAGTAGCTCCCTCACTCTTGGTTTGTAGTAAGGCTGAGACAGAACCAGGTTATGATCGGCTTTCCCAAATGCAGGCAGCGAGGTGGCGCTGTATGCGTCTTTAATGTTTGCATACAGTAGGTCAATAGTTCTATTTCCCCAGGTGTTACAATCCACATACTGGGAGAAGGCAGGTAATGTTTTGTCCAGCGTCATATGGTTAAAGTCTCCAGTGATTAGCACAAGTGCCTCAGGGTGCTGTGTTTGTAATTTAGCAACAGTGGAATGGATGACGTCACCTGCTATCTCCATGATCGCTCGAGAGGGGATGTAAACAATAACAACAATGATGTGTCCAAACTCTCTGGGCAAGTAATAGGGATGCAGACTTATGGCCAACAGTTCAATGTTCCTGCAGGAAGTGGAGATTTTGATGTTTACATGTCCAGAGTTGCACTACCTTGTGTTCACATAGAGAGTGAGTCCTCCTCCTTTCTGCTTCTTGCATGTATTTGCATCTCTGTCCTCTCTAACTATCTATGTGGAATGCTAGTTGTTAGGCATGTTTCACAAAAACAAACTGCATTCTCCGTAGGTCCTGACATTTTTCACCAGCGTGGCCAGTCGATCTTATTTGGTAGTGAGATTATATTTCCCAGGATCACAGAAGGCACCAAAGGCTTATATCGCCAGTTTCTCGCTAGCCGATTATCCTTTAGCTTAGTGCTGGATCTGCTGCCACGATACCATCTTCTTACCTTGTCAGGTAAATACGGAACCACACCGATATGGGCCTTTGTTCTCAGCGCTTAAAGTTGACTACCTGAATAGACGAGTCTCGCCATGTAAAAATCCATGTTCAAGTAGTAAAAAATGTCCAGGGAACAAGTCCACATAAAAGAAAGTGGTAGGAGTGATAAGAAAGATAGAGAAAAAGGTAGAAAGATAAAGTCAAACACTGAGCTGCTGGAAAGCCTGCCACTCGCGCCGGCATCTGAGTCATCTCCATCTCCATCAAGATAACTACACATGAATTGAAAGATCAGAATTTATAAGTTATGTGACTTTAGGTATCATTGAAAATAAGTTTACCAAGCTAACATAAATTATGTTTTGCTTGTTTGTTACTGTCCTTCTATCTATTTATCTATATTTCTACATATTTATTCCTGTAACTATCTTCTATTATCCTTATATTATGAATACATTATATTATTTGGTTTAATGCAGCAGACATGTTTGGGGTTTTTCTTGAAAAACAGTCTATCGCTACGTGAATCCACAACAGACTTTTTGCTGCCACCTCAAATCTTTAATCCTTCATGTTAACCCTGATCTTTAGCATGGTAGGTTCAAAGCATTTCTTGTCCCAGTAACTGAGTTGGACTTTGTCAAATCTTTCTTTCTGGAACAGGCAAATTCTGATCCTGTTGCAAAAAGCAGGATTAGCAAATTATCCATATATTTGGCCTCACTGATGATCTCAATCAGTCCTTGTGGTTTTCTGGCTTCACGTGGAAGAATTAGATGATAGATAGATAGATAGATAGATAGATAGATAGATAGATAGATAGATAGATAGATAGATAGATAGATAGATAGATAGATACTTTATTAATCCCAAGGGGAAATTCACAATGATGATGGTCATGCGGACATGTAGGGACTGCATGTTGCCTTCATCAGGAGGTGGTGAAGATCACCGCCACAGAAAAACTTGATGTGGAAAAATAACTTTAAGGTTAACATAACATTCATTTTTTCAGGCACACCAGGAAACCAGATAAAGGTCAAGTGAACAACAAAATGTACACTGAAATATAACAATTGGTTTAGGGTAAAAATACTGAAATGGTCACGCAAATAATGTACTAGAAAAAAGTTGATGTAGCATACAGAATGTACGGAAGGATGACTAAGAGATGAGTAAGAAATCCGCAGATGTCCTATAAATGAACAAAAAAAGGCCTGAGACATCATGAGACAGTATTTTTAGGATTTATAACAAACGTATAAAAATTTGCAGATAAAGTATTGCAATGCTGAATAATATGGAACAAAATATTTAAATCTTTACACCTGGAGGTAAAACCTATTTTTCCTAGTTCATTGTTTATGACAGCACTTGAATTTGAACCTGGAGATTGAGCTGTGCTAAACATCTGCAGACAAATGAATCATGCGACTCCCAAGGAGAAACAAGCCATACCACAGAGGGGATCAAGTCGTGGACCAGGTCATTGAACAATAGGCTACTGGAAAATTTACTCAATGTTCAGTCCCAGAGATCACGGGTTCCTGCTGCTAACAACTCAACTGTGCAGGTGACCATTGATGCCAAAAGATCATCGTGGGTCCAGAATCATAGAGGGCAGCCTGCATGGCATCCAGACCACAGCCTCATTGATTAAATGAAGAGTTCCAGATATTGATATCCTTTGTTTTGGGGTATTGGACCCCTGGACCTGATTCACACTTTTACTTTTCAGGGTTCTATGTTCCTTGCCAGAACCCACTTTAACTGTGCTTGCTACACCTTACAATTTGTCCACTCGTTTGCAATTTTATGACAGTTGTTGACCAAGTACTCGAATTCTTCTTGGCCTTGTAGTTGGAACCACAACCTAATCTGAAATTTTCTGCAGCAATGTCTTTAAAGGAAAATTTGAACCATGGAGTTATGGATGGTATAGGAGGAAAGACTAATTATTTGCAAGCACTGCAAGGCAAATGAACTCCTTTTCATAAGGAATATGTATTTATTAAATATTTGTAACCATTTTATAAATGGAAATACTGCACAATTATTATCTAAATTGTTTAATACCCTGTATGGTAATTGGAGCGTAACATGGTCAGCACATAATGTAAAGAGTAAATATTTTTAGATAGATGTTTCTAGTAGATCTGAATCTATTGATACTTTTTGGAAAGAAAAATGTTTTAAGGATTAATGTTGATATGTAATCTGGACTGTTAATCAAAATGTAATATATGATTATTAGAACTTGCAGCATTACCAGTTAAATGTCAGTCCAATTTTAAGCTTCCTTGGTTACTTATTTTAATAACAAAATTAATAGTACAGTTTAACATAAACGGAAATTCGTTAACTATGAAGAATGGTAGTAAAGTTGAGAGTCAGTCAAGTGTTTAGGGAATAGAGACACTCAGGACAAAATGTCTAAATCTATTAATATAAGGTGAAGAGAAAGTTTAAACTAGAAGTTTCTGGACACAAATAAAATGCACCATTTGTTTGACCATTGTTTTCCATGAAGAATGTGAATTTTATTGTGTAACAGTAGTTAATACAGAAGGATGGAACACATGTTAATATTAATGTATTAGGAACTTTTTATTAGGATTAGATGTAACATTAGGAAAAATATTTTATGATACTGAGTTTTAAGTTTTAAACATGTTAATTAGATGCAGGATATAGTACAAACTATTTAAGTTTGTAGAACATGGTATAAGGGAAAATAAGTTTGTGGGATAGTGCTAACAGTGCTTTTAGGAACTGGGGTAATTAGGGCCATATAGACAGAAATAGTTGGTGGCAATACAGGACAAATAATTATTATGGCTTTTTGGGCCTAAGTAATATGAAGTTAGCAAAACAAAGTAATAATTCATCACAACAGAGATGGAGTGTCTGATGCATGGAGTGGTAAGTGTGCAGTTTGTGAAATTGGAAATCCCAGATACAAACCAATGATCCCAGCTGGTGGCAGAACACTAAAATCAAGAAGAAGCTTCGGTACAACCCTTGCAATTTTAATGTAATCTTGACGTGAGCCAGTGGCTTGCATTAATGAGAGTAGTGCTGACATCTTCTGAAGGGAGGATTGACATGGGTGCATCGGGTCCTCCAAAATGCTGGTGTCTTTGTGTATGCAGCATGTAGTGTACGTGTCCATGATGGAGGGAAAAGAGATTCAGATGTTCTTCGCAGCTATCCTCACTATCTTCTGTAGAGTTGTGTGGTCCATGACATTGAAATTCTGTGCAAGAAAAATTAGACTTAGTGGTCACCTAGTCATTAAGAATAAAGTGTTTTTATATGCTTCCATATTTAAAATATAGCATCACTCTTAGAAGTATAAAAAGGTTAATACATATCAGAAACCTTTTTAGGCATATTAAGAAGCTAGATAAAGGTCAAGCAAAGAACAAGACAAAAATGCAATGTAGAAAATGTACAGTGTTCATGACAGTTGTTATATACACAGACATTTCAAGGGTGGTGACTCAACCCAAAGATGTATTCATTGATTGATACTGTTAAGTAAATTCACTTGCTTATAAAATAGACCTATACCTTTATTATTTTACGATTCTGATCATGCTGTAGAAGAATGCTCCCTGTTCCAGCTTCAGCTGAAGAATAATACATGACACATATGGATAAGCTTTTCTTCTGCCTGAATACTGATTTGTCCTGTTAGAGGATAAGTTTCTTTCTTTAATTAAGATTTTGATTTGTACCACGATTCCCAAACCAGACCATGGTGCAGCTGCATAAGATGCTTTCAACATTTCCTCTGCATAAGGTGGTAAGCATGGGTGGTGGGAGATGGACGTTCCTCATTCGTCACAGGAAATAAAGATGCTGCTGGGCTTTCTTGGCTATGGAGCTGGTGTTGGGGGACCAAGTGAAGTTCTCCGCCAGTTGAACACCAAGGAATTTGAAGCTCTTGACGATCTCCACGCTTCAGCCATTCATGTACAGTACAGATAGGTTGCTTCCAGATCTTATAAATTCAACAACAATCTCCTTTGGTTTGCCTATGTTCAGAGACAGGTTTTTGGCTTTGCCTCAGTCCCTTAAACTCTGCACATCCTCTCGGTATGCTGACTCGTCTTTCTTACTGATGAGGCCCACCACAGTCATGTTGTCAACGACCAATGTTTTTTGAACTGTGCTTTGCTGCACAGTCTTCAGTCAGTAAAGAGAACCGCAGAGGACTAAGCACAAAGCCCCGTGGAGCACCAGTGCTCAGTTTGGTGTTTGCTGGAGATGCTGTTTCCAGTCCTGACTGACTGAGGTCCCTAAGTCAGGAAGTCTAGGATCCAATTACAGAGGATTCTCTGCAGATTCTCTAGGTACGGATGCACTTTGGTACTCTGATGACCTGGGATAGTTTGGCCCTCGATGTTTTCAGGGCCACCTTATCACTTCTTCTTAAAGCGGAGTCCTGGGACCTAAGTAGCGCATGCACCTCTCCAGTAATCCACGAGTGTGTGGTGATGAACTTGGAGACAGTAGCATCATCAAAGCTCTTGCCAATTTAGATGGATACTGAAGCCATGTACTCCTCTAAGTTAGTGCAGTCACCGTTGGTTGTAGCCTTCCTGCATATGGAGCGTGTTCTCTTCTCTTGTTGCAAAGTCCAAATTCTGATGGAATTTTGGGAGCACTGACTTGAGAGTTGCATGGTTTAAATCTCCATTGACAATAAGTAATCCATCTGGGAGAGCATTCTGCAATTCTCCGATAGCGCTGTATAGCCCACAGAGTGCTTCCTTAGCATTTGTGGTGGGGGGAATGTAAACTCCAACTACAAACACACTAGTAAATTTCAGTGGTAATAAAAAGGTCTGCGTCTAACAGTCACAAACTCCACCAGTGTTGAGCAGTAGCTAGACGCTAACACAGAGTGATTAAAAACACACATGGTGCCAACGAGAGCCTTACCCTTACCCGATTCTTAGAAATCGCCTTAGTCAATGGGTGGGCCTCTCTGGCACAGTCTTAAATTGGTTTGAATCCTACCTGACAGGGAGAACATTTTTTGTCAGTTGTGGTAATTAAAACTCAAAGACACATGATATCCGATATGGTGTCCCACAAGGCTCTATCCTGGGTCCGCTGCTCTTCTCAATCTACATGCTTCCGTTAGGTCAGATTATCTCAGGACACCACGTGAGCTACCACAGCTATGCTGATGACACACAGCTGTACTTATCAATAGCACCTGATGACCCCGATTCTATTGATTCACTAACACAATGTCTGACTTGTATATCAGAATGGATGAATAGTAACTTTCTCAAGTTAAATAAAGAGAAAACTGAAATCTTAGTGATTAGCAATAATGGATACAATGAGGCTATTAGAAATAAACTGGATACATTAGGATTAAAAGTCAAGACGGAGAGCTTAGGGGTGATTCTTGACTGTAATCTGAATTTTAAATCGCATATTAATCAGACCACTAGGACAGCATTTTTTCCCTTAAGAAACATAAGTAAAGTTAGACCACTTATATAACTGAAAGATGCTGAGAAATTAGTTCACGCGTTTGTTTTCAGTCGACTAGATTACTGTAATGCACTCCTCTCAGGACTACCCAAAAAAGACATAAATCATTTGCAATGAGTTTAGAATGCAGCTGCTAGAATCCTAACTAGAAAAAGAAAATCCGAACACATCTCTTCAGTTTTGATGTCACTACACTGGTCACCTGTGTCATTCAGGATTGACTTTAAAATTCTGCTTATGGTTTATAAAGCCTTAAATAATCTCGCCCCATCTTATACATCGGAATGTCTGACACCTTATATTCCAAATCGTAACCTTAGATCCTCAAATGAGTGTCTCCTTAGAATTCCAAGAACAAAACTTAAAAGAAGTGGTGAGGCGGCCTTCTGCTGTTATGCACCTAAAATCTGGAATAGCCTGCCAATAGGAATTCGCTGGGCTGATACAGTAGAGCACTTTAAAACACTGCTGAAAACACATTACTTTAACATGGCCTTTTTATAACTTCAATTTAACTTAATTTAACTTAATCCTGATACTCTATATGTTCAATTTTCTCATAATAACTATTCATGGTGGCTCTAAAATCCGGACTGACCCCTACTCTCTTTTCTGTTTCTTTTTTTGGTTTCTTTCTGGTGGTGACCTGCGCCACCACCACCTACTCAAAGCATCATGATGCTCTAACAATGATGGATGGATTAAAAGGCAGAAGTCTACGTGACCATCATCATCAAGCCCTTCCGTGAGAATCCTAAATCCAAAGAGGACCGTTTCATTTATGTTAGGTAGAATGCCCAGAGGGGACTGGGCGATCTCATGGTCTGGAATCCCTACAGATTTTATTTTTTCTCCAGCCGTCTGGAGTTTTTTTGTTTTTTCTGTACCCCCTGGCCATTAAACCTTACTCTTATTCGATGTTAATTAATGTTGATTTATTTTGTTTTCTTATTTTGTCTTTTATTTTTCTATTATTTATTTAGCACTATGAGCTACTGTTTGTATGAAAATGTGCTATATAAATAAATGTTGTTGTTGTAGTTACCCCACTGAGCAGCATTTATGTTGGCATAGAATATGGCTTGTCCATCCAGCTGAACAGAGGCATCTAGGACGCCGTCACATGAAAACAAAGATACAACAGTTACTAAGTTCACATTGGGTAGTCAGCTGAAGTTGAGTTTATTGTCCAGGGAGGAAACAGGGAGGAAATATGTTCCTGTGTTTGAACGACACGGGCAGATGGGGAGTGTCTGATTATTGCATATAGCGCCGAAGTTACTGCTCTTCACCATTCTTTCCTCTGCATGTCCTGGAGTACAAAAGAAACAGCATACAGCAACATGCGGGGACTGGCAGGAACACTCAATAAAACTGAATAAAAAGAAAAGCAAGTGATGGTGAGATACGAAGAAGGCAGCTTCGCCAGCATTTGTGTGTCAGAACCCAGTTGGGGGGGGTGTTTGGGGGGCACTAGTATGCATCGTGGTACACTGCAGAGCTATAGCGCGTCTTTAGTGAAAACAGCCGTGTCAGATGGGGTTGTATGGATTGATTCTGAACGCGACTGAGAGAATGAAAAGTGAATTAAAAAAAAAGCTAACCTTTACAAGGATCATAAATTGCACCGGCTGTTACAGACTGAAATCAAATGTATGCTTTTATTCTAAAACAGTAAGACTAAGAGCAGTTTACTTCTCAAGATGGAGTGGCGCAGGATCGAACTTGTGACCTTTTGATTCCCAAGCGGGAAGTGATTCTATTGAACCACGGAGGCAGTTACAATAAACTGCTTTCAATGTCGCATGTTAAGGCGGCTTTTTGTTTCTGCAGTTATATTTTTGAATAAAAGCGCAATTGTGTTATTCTTGTGAAAATGTTTCTTTGCTATTTGGACTTCAGGCTTCATACACTATAAAGTTTATGCCTACATTTTGTCATCTACTACTAGAATATAAAAAACGTTTCTGTTTTAACAATGTGTTTACACAGATTACTGTAGAAACGGAACAGACATGAAATGCGTGTGTTCCAAATAACGATCTATTATTTCCACTCTAAAACTCCATTTCACTCCCAGATACTCAATCAAGGCATGAGCTGAGAGAAGTTCGTGCACGTTCTAAATTGGTGGGGGATGGAATAGCGGCTGCTCTAGCTTCTCTTTATCAGCACATTTAGAGGACAAAGGGCACTGGCGGAGAGGTGTGAAGGGATTTAAGAAGCAGTTTAAGGTGGGACGGAATTACGAGTTTTTTCGTAGGCTCTGCTAATTCTAGTGTTAAATCTGTTTATTTAGATAATCTCAACATGTTGATTTCAAACACGTGAACGTTTTTTGTGTCAAGTCGTGTCTGTGACTGTCCACTCAGATCCTAAATTTGATTTTAGTGCATCATATCTCCTGATTGTGATGTCTGTTCAAGTGAAATGCCATTATATAAATACACACAGCTGAAGTCATTTTGCTATTAAATTCCTTGATTTTGCTCTCTCAGCACTCTTTGCACTGAGCTTTATTTAATTTATTCTCTTGACGTCTCTTCTTTTTCCCTAACCACAGGCTGACGAGTAGCAGGACACACAATCCGCTCTACTAATGAAGTTGTTGAAGTGTCTCCCTTCAGAGAATTCTCTTTATTTGCCAAGTGCACTAATGTGGATGTCTTAGTGGAATTCATGCAACACACAAGAAGAGCCCAAAATAGAACAAAAACAGTACAACACAATGGATTTTATTATGGTGTATATCAAGTTCTTTCCCCAAAGGATAATAAACAATTTCATTTTTATGTTATCATTGCTATAAACTTTAATTGTAAGCATTCTTTCTGTAGCCGCCAGAGTGTAAGGCGAGTTCAATGCATGGGTAAAACATGTGCCAAAAGAAATCTCTCAGTCCAAAAGTTCATTTTAAAATATTTAGTGAAAATTCAAAGCAAATAATCCACACAAGAATAAAGAAAAAATTTTTTACACACGTAGAATAAATGGAAAAAAAAGGAAAAATTAATCTTCTAAACTTAAATTTTTGTTGTAAAACTTTAGTTATTTAAATACTTAAGAGTTCTTAACTACTTCATCTGTACGCTTTAAATTTGCGGCACAACACTTTCAATTAAGTGCTTTGTCTTACATGTTACTTGGCACATAAAACATGCACACAAGGTACAAAAGGCACGAAAGGCATGCTTTATAACCATGTGCTCTCTACACCTCACACATGGCAAGCCTGATCACAAAACTGAGAATAATGATAGTCAGAGCATTTTGAAATAGTTAGAAAATCCCAATTCAACTCAAGTTAATGGGGCTATAGGAACCTCCCATAGATTATGTACTATCACTTAGTAAAACGATTATATTTCTTATGTAACTAGAAAATGGCTCTCACACTTTCCATGGAGTAGCTCATCTACACATAGAAGGAGGACGAGATGCTACAGACATTTGGCCACTTAACACAGAGGGGATTTTTTTCTTCAGTCACATGAGCAGACAGACACCTTTTGCAGACAAGTAGAATTTAAAAGGTGAAAACTTTAAAGAAGACAATATTTTTTAGGAACGGTCAAGTTGGAATCGTCATTTACTGCACTCTCCACATGTGTAAAAGTGACGCTCTTGAATAATTGGTCATCTTTCTTCATGCTCTCCTCATGGACGTGTACTGAGATGGTCTGTCAGAATGACATTAGATAGACAAGGGCTAGGGGTGCTCACCTTGGCCCTGACAAGCTTTAAAAAGTCATCAGCTTGAATTGAAAGCATTTCTGTCATGTGCTGAGTTGATGAATCAGGAAGAAATTGAAGCAAAACAAACAGAGCCACACAGCCATTAAGAGTCTGAAAAGCCTCAGACATTCAAATGTGATGGCTTGCATCATTGGTGACAGGTCCTCAAATATCCAGTTTGGATATTTGATTTGTATACTCAATTACCTTTTTATTTGCTGCTTTTTTTTTTTTTTTTACACATTAAGAACATTTAACAATGTTAAAGTCATGGTTGAATATGCAAATCAATGTAAATCACCCTTAACCTCAGCCTTCTGTGAAAAGACAATGGGAAAAGCACGGGGGAAAATATAAGAATTTTAGCGAATACCAAGTGGAGGCGAAGGAAGAAGATAGCGTGTTGGAGAAATAGATATCAAAGTCACAGCCTATTGTCTGAGTGTCATATGAAAGCTTATTAGGGTACAGAGAAAAAAAGGCACACAGTGGGGAAAAAAGCATGAAATGTCCACTTTAATCTCGAAATGTCCACTTTAATCACGTAGTTTATTTTGTCATTAAAGTAGAACATCATAAACGTCATCTTAAAATCGTTTAATTAACCAGTTTCTCAAATCACATCTTAACTAAAGTAGCACGTTAAATGCTTTGTTTTGTATTTGATCTTCTATGTGCTCTATGTGTGTGAATCACTACTTGCTTCTTAAACCAGCTCTCTTCCTCCAACTGGACACAGAGTCCATTACATTCGTGATATTACAGCTCTCTGAATATCTAAAATACTGAGATGTATACGTGATGTCATTTTCATGATGATAGGAGTTAAAGCACATTATTAAACATGGGTTTCATGGCGCAGTGATTGTGTACGAACTTCGATGAAATTATTTATTGCAGCAGGACTCAGGCGAGGCTCTAGGCTTGTGGCGACTCTGGGCAGCGAAAGAATTGGTGGCTCCTTCACCCGCCAATGTCAATATGGTATGTTATGTACAGTGGATGGCCATGACACTGCATAGCCGCCTCATGCTCATGACACAAGCGTTTAACTTTTCTCGAAATTTGCCGCTGCATTATTAGCTGTGTCATTATTTTCTCTTTCTGTTTTATATTCAATATATATTGGCGTAGCCGTCACTGCAGTCAGTGCTTTTCTTTCTCCAAGTAACCGATCGCAACACAATCAGCTTTGTAATAGACGTTAAGCCATCTGTAAGCTTAGCGCCGATTCTTCAAAACGTTTAAAGAACATTGAAATATCTTCGTAGTACATGTTTAATTATTCTGTCCTTCACGCCAGTCCCAGTGAAGAATATAGATTATTTAAATGAAGTTAAAGTTTTACCTGTATAATATAATAAACATATTTTGCTGCATTTCATCTTAAAAATGATATCGTCATCATATCAACAACAACAACATTTATTTATATAGCGCATTTTCATACAAAAAGTAGCTCAAAGTGCTTTATATAATGAAGAATAGAAAAATAAAAGACACAGTAAGAAAATAAAATAAGTCAACATTAATTAACATAGAATAAGAGTAAGGTTCAATGGCCAGGGGACAGAAAAACAAAAACTCCAGGCGGCTGGAGAAAAATAAAATCTGTAGGGATTCCAGACCATGAGACCGCCCAGTCCCTCTGGGCATTCTACCTAACATAAATGAAACAGTCCTCTTTGGATTTAGGGTTCTCATGGAAGGACTTGATGATGATGGTCACGTAGACTTCTGCCTTTCCAGTCCATCATTGTTGGAGCATCATGAAGCTTTGAGTAGGTGGAGGTGGCGCAGGCCACCACCACAAAGAAACGGAAAAAGAAACAGAAGAGAGAGTAGGGGTCAGTATGGATTTTAGAGCCACCATGAATAGTTATTATGATGAATTGAACATACAGAGTATCAGGATTAAGTTAAAGTGAAGTTATAAAAAGGCCATGTTAAAGTAATGTGTTTTCAGCAGTGTTTTAAAGTGCTCTACTGTATCAGCCTGGCGAATTCCTATTGGCAGGCTATTCCAGATTTTAGGTGCATAACAGCAGAAGGCCGCCTCACCACTTCTTTTAAGTTTTGTTCTTGGAATTCTAAGGAGACACTCATTTGAGGATCTGAGGTTACGATTTGGAATATAAGGTGTCAGACATTCTGATATATAAGATGGGGCGAGATTATTTAAGGCTTTATAAACCATAAGCAGAATTTTAAAGTCAATCCTGAATGACACAGGTAAACCAGTGTAGTGACATCAAAACTGGAGGAATGTGTGATTTTCTTTTCCTAGTTAGGATTCTAGCAGCTGCATTCTGCACTTGTTGCAAATGATTTATGTCTTTTTTGGGTAGTCCTGAGAGGAGTGCGTTACAGTAATCTAGTCGACTGAAAACAAGCGCGTGAACTAATTTCTCAGCATCTTTCAGTGATATAAGAGGTCTAACTTGTGCTATGTTTCTTAAGTGAAAAAATGCTGTCCTAATGATCTGATTAATATGCGATTTAAAATTCAGATTAAAGTCAACAATTACCCCTAAGCTTTTTACCTTTTATTTCTAATAGCCTCATTGAATCCATTATTGCCAATCACCTAAGGTTTCAGATTTCTCTTTATTTAACTTGAGAAAATTACTATTCATCCATTCTGAGATACAAGTCAGACATTGTGTTAGTGAATCAAGAATCGGGTCATCAGGTGCTATTGATAAGTACAGCTGTGTGTCATCAGCATAGCTGTGGTAGCTCACGTTGTGCCCTGAGATAATCTGACCTAACGGAAGCATGTAGATTGAGAAAGCAGCGGACCCAGGATAGAGCCTTGTGGAACACCATATTGGATATCATGTGTCTTGAGTTGTAATTACCACAACTAACAAAAATTTTCTCCCTGTCAGGTAGGATTCAAACCAATTTAAGACACTGCCAGAGAGGCCCACCCATTGACTAAGGCGATTTCTAAGAATGTTGTGATCAATGGTGTCAAATGCAGCACTCAGATCTAAGAGGATGAGAACAGATAAATGGCCTCTGTCTGCATTCACCCAAGTCATTTACTACTTTAACGAGTGCAGTTTCTGTGCTGTGATTTGTTCTAAAACCGACTGAAATTTATCAAGAATAGCATGTTTATTTAGGTGGTCATTTAACTGCATAATGACTGCCTTCTCCAGAACTTTACTTAAGAAGGCAGGTTAGAGATGGGTCTAAAATTTTCAAGAGCTGAGGGTCAAGATTATGTTTCTTAAGTAGGGGTTTAACTACAGCAGTCTTAAGACAGTCTGGGAAGACCCCCATATCTAATGACGAATTTACTATGTCAAGAACATTATCAATTAGCACGCCTGATACTTCTTTGAAAAACCTTGTTGGTACTGAGTCAAGGACGCAGGTGGAGGTTTTAATTGAGATATTATTTTTGTAAATCAGGTAAATCTATCCTAGTGAAAGAGTTTAATTTGTTTATAACAGGATGCTGGGGTTTAGGAGGATCCTTAGTGTTGGGGAGATATACTATGTTATTTCTAATATCATTAATTTTTTGATTGAAAAATACAGCGACAGCCTCACAGGTTTCACTGGAAGTACTTAGGAGGCATTCCTTTGAGTTACCTGGGTTTAGTAGGCGATCAATTGTAGAAAATAAGACTCTGGGATTACTAGCATTGTTATTTATAATCTTAGAGAAATAGTGGTGTTGTATTCTGTTATTTTAACTTTTAATATTTCATAGTGGACAATCAGTTTAGTCTTCCTCCATTGACGCTCAGCTCTACGGCATGTTCTCTTTAAATCAGACACTCTTTGGGTCTTCCATGGTATAACAATGCTAGAAGATTTTTCACTGTCTTTTCAGGTGCAACTATGTCAACAGCAGCTCTCACTTTAGTATTAAATCTTTCCACCTTACTATTTACATTATCCTCGCTATTATAGCTGGCACTATAAACGGACTGATTGCTTAGAATGTTTGTAAGTTTTAAAGCTGCTGCTGAGTCAAAGAAGAGTTTGACAATATGCTTCTCATGAGTGTTTTTTATCATCATTTCTATATTAAAAAGTAGGAAAAATGTGGTCTGATAGACCAATATCAGTGATCTGCTTTATATCAACTTTCAGTCCTTTAGTAATCACTAAGTCTAACGTATGACCTGCTTTATGTGTAGGCTGATTTATGAGTTGTCTCAAATCAAAAGAATCCAGGAGGTTCATAAATTCTTTTACTTTTAGATCACACTGATTATCTATATGAAAATTAAAGTCGCCAACTATTAGGAGTGTGTCATAGTTAGTAATTAAAATTGACATTAAGTCAGAGAATTCCTCAAAAAAAGCGTTATATTTAGGAGGTCTATACACGGATAGTACTAGAACTTGAGAATCTCCATGGATAACAACTTACCAAAACTGATATCTTTACATTTTAATCGGCTCGAGTAAATGTTTGCCAAGCCGCCCCCCCTTTTTCCCTGGCGGTCTGCACGAGTAAAACTGTAATCCGGAGGCACAGATTCGATTAAAACAGCCGCGCCGTCTGAGTTAAGCCACGTTTCACTTAGTGCAATAAAATCTATTTTTTATCACTAATAAGATTGTTGATAAAAAACGTTTTGTTAGTTAAAGCTCTAACATTTAAAAGTGCCATATTTAATGTTGGAATAGGAACTAAACTATTTTTATTAACGCCGCTCTGTGTGTATATGTAAATACGCGCTTTATAAAGTGGCTCAAGTTGTGTAATATTATAACTGTAGTGCAAGTTTACAGTGGGGAGATTGTACTTATAAGTACAAACAGTTCTACGAGGAGCAATTGAATGAGTGCGTTTATAGTTCTTGGGATAAACTGTGTCTGAACCGCGAGGTCCGTACAGGAAAGGTTTTGAAACATTTTGCCGTGGCTGAGACAGCGTGTCCTTGAAGCTGTATACCGATAATTCTCTTTCCGATCAGCTGTTGCTGTGATTCACACTCAGATACAGTGATATAAATACTTCGAGTGGTGCAGTGAGAGTAATATGGAAAAAGATGATCCGATGTGGCAACTCCTAACGGGAGGAGCTGAAAGAAGAAGAAGAAGAAGAATATGCGGTTAGTTTCAGTGTATTTATAAAGCCGCGTCAGGAAAATAAGGTGTAACCACACAGAAACAGTAGCTTTGACGCTGGGTGCCTCCAGTCTGCAAAACCGAGCGGAGAACTTGCATACGACAAGGTATGAGGTACCGTGGAAAAGTACGTGGCTTTACGCCAAGTGTAGGTTTTATATATCGTGATTTGAACATGGAAAAGTTCTTACACAACATTTCTGTACGTATGCACTATTTATACATAAGGCCCCAGGAAAGTAGGTTGGATGTGTAATATGTAATATGAATATGCTGGTAAAATAGTTATGGGAATTGCAAATTTAATGGGAAAGAGAATGCGAGGGAGGCCATAGTGAAGGTAGATGGATAAATTAAAATAAGATCTGAAGGAAAATGGCTTGGCTGAGGTGGAGGTGAAGGACTGAGCTGTATAGACAAGGTTGATCAAGCACATTGACCCCAATAAAGACGATGAAGAATCGAGAAAAATCCATTGTGAACGATAGGGGGCGCCCTCGCTCCCTTGAACCCCTGTCCACGACTCCAGACACCAGGTAAAAGTCCTCAAATCGACTTTATTTTTCTCCCACAGTGTACAAAGCACACTCTCCTCCACAATACTCATATAACTCACAATACAATCAATAATAAACAAATAACCAATCCTCCAGCTCCCAGACGCGTTGCCACCCTTCCACCCAGCTCAGCTCGTTGTCTGGGAGTTCCCATAGTCCTTTTATAATCCCTGACCCGGAAGTGTTTCTGCCCAATAGTCCACAAGTCCTTTCCCTTCGGGTCAGGGTAAATCGTCCCTTTCTTCAACCCGGAAGTCCATCGCTCTTCCTGTGACGAACCTCCGGGTCACAGGGCACGAAGAAGCCCTCGGTCCTCCCTGCAGCTCCCTCCTGTGGCCCCCACGGCATCCAGCAGGGCTTTGCATAAAAACTCCAATGTCCATGATGCCCTGCTGGTCTTCTGGGGACCTCCTCGCTGCAAGGAGGGCTCCACCTGGCAGCTTGGGGGTATTGGCTGGGATAAATGGCGGCCATCCATTACACCATGTAAAAGAAATAGTGTTGCAAAAATACTGGCAATTATTAAAATGCTTGCTGGGGCGTCTTGCGACCCTCAAAGAAATACTTTATTGCAGCAATACTGTGTCTGTCTAAAGTATCAATCTCCAAATCCTGTCCTTCCTTCTTCTTTCCTTATGTAACCAATTGCCACACAATAAGCTCTGTCATAAATGTCAAAGTAGGTATAAGCTTAGAATGCTGATTCTTCAATATTTTAAGGAACATTCCATCCATCTATCCAACCAGAGTTGCGGCAGTCCTAGAAAGCAAATAGCACGAGACAGTAACAAACCATGGACAGGGAGCCAGCTGATCTGTATAATGTAATATACATATTTTAATGGATTTTATTATAAAAATTACATCAAGTATATGAGTATTCTAACAGCTCACAGCTCCAAGAGGATAGTGCTTGGAAATCTCAATCGACTTATTTGGCAGTCATCATCATCTGTAAATATGTGCTATCCTTTATTGTCATTGTATAGCACAATGAGATCGATCCATCCATCCATTATCCAACCCGCTATATCCCAACTACAGGGTCACGGGGGTCTTCTGGAGAAAATCCCAGCCAATACAGGGTGCAAGGCAGGAAACAAACCCCGGGCAGGGTTCCAGCTCACCACAGTACAATGAGATTCAGTATGCTAATGCTCCATAAACTTATTTTCCTATAAAATAATAATAATAATAATAATAATAATGAAAAATATACAATATGAAAGCCTAAGCACAATATACATTTACATATTGTGCAGAGAGTGCAAATGGTTCATGAAGTGGCTCAGGCTTTGCAATATTACAGTTGTAGTGCAAGTTTACAGTGAGGTCATTGAAATTCAAAGTACAAACAGTTCTACCAGGAGCACTTGATGGACTGATTGAGTGCGTTTAGAGCTCCTGGGTTGAAACTGAACCGTGAGGTCCATGTAGGAAAGACACTGAAATGTTTACTGGATGGAGGAGGTTCAAATAGACTGTGGGTGTGGCTTAGTGGAACCATGTAGATACTGGTGGCTTTCCTGAGTTAGTGTGTGCTATAAATGTCCTCCAGGGCTGGAAGCTGTATCCTGATATTCTGCTGCAGTCTTGACACAACCAGCCGTAAAGCTTTCCCATCAACTGCTGTACAGCTGTGATTCTACACTCAAATACAATGGGTTAACATACTCTGACTGGTACACTGAGAGTAACAACTCTAAAGCAGCGATGGTTTTTGGGCTAGCTTGGCCATTCCATGCACCAATATCTTATTACAGGATGATTACAATCAGGTGCCTTAAATTTATAAAAGATATTCAAGTAATTTCAGTACATTTGATAAAGCCTGCATCATGGATGTGAATCTAAAAAGAAGGGGAAATCACACAGAAACAGTAACACTGCTTTGACACTGGGTGTTATCAGTTTGCAAACCCAAGCAGAATCACAGCTATCTGCATGTCCTTGATTTGGACGTGTACCCATCTCTCACAACCTTCTTTTATATTTCACAAAGAATTCTTCTGAGCTAATTGGTGTATCTAAGAAACAAAAGAAGGCAAAGAGTTTAAGCAGCTGCGGCAGAATCCCAAATAGTACAGAATCTTCAAAGGGCCTGTTCAATAACCAATCATTGCTGACAAGGCCCCTCGCTCTTGCAACCTACATGTATGATCCATAGATCACCCCTTTGATTGTTCTAAGGTCCTCAAGCCCCTTTAATGTGTAGTAAAAGCAGTCTTAGACAATATCAGTATCTTTTATATCTGCCTTCTCACTGTCCATCTCATGCCTCTTATCGTCACACCACTAACACTCAAGCGATTCCCAGTAAAAATAATCCCTAACTCCATGTATGTCCTTATTCAGCTTAAATCGGGCTGTTAGGGTGGTATCCCTATCCCTACCCGTATCCAATGTGCATACTTTGTTTCCCTCTCTAAATACAATGCTGTGTTCCCCAGGTAAGTCAACTGCTAACTGCACAATTGCAGGCGAATGTTCACGGACATCAAATCAAAACAACTGACCCACTGCCTTAGTGGCACTGATTTAATTTCATCATGTTCAAGAGTAGTACCCTCTCTATTGACAACATTCACACAACTGTGTCCTTATATACGTATTTGAAGAAGTACTTCACAGTCTTTACTGTAGCACAGACCTCTACATTGATATGGCAGTTGAAATTGTGACTCAGATACAGGTTGTAATTTACTAACCACTCGCTCATCACTGTCCTTCCACCAATCGTAATTCTTTGACACTGCCTAATTTTCACTTATCCATCCCCATTGGCTGATGTCTCTTCCTATTATTCCTTTGGGACATTTTTGGAGCATTGACCATCTACCATACATGGTGCTGATGAATTCAAATGACCACATGGACTGTGGATCAAATTTTTATCTATGATCTCATGGAGGCGAGGGTCTTGAGTAGGATCTGGCAGCTCCAAGTTTAGCAGCCCGTTGATGACATCCATATCTTGCGGCTTATCTTTGCTCCTGAGAAATAGAAGGGTGTGTGCCTGAGGGCGACCTCTCTTCTGAAACACAATGACGTGGACTCTTGTCACAATCACTCCTAATATCTGCTTTTGCATGATATCATCGATAAGCTCATTTAGCTTAAGCTGAAACCCTCCTACAAAGAAATCGGGCCTTATCTCTGGCCTGTGACCTGGCCCTAATTTTTTTGTAATCTCCTTCCACTGCAGATTACACATCATTGCAGGTAAAATGTCAAGTTCTATTTATGTCATCCATCAACCCATTGTACATTTCGATCCTCAATGGTGTTTGGGTTTGGCAACACAGTTCACTCAACTGCCTTCTGTCCTCACTTCACATAAAAATAAACACATCACTCCCTGCACTCAAAAACTGGTTAAAAGTATTGTCCCTTATTCCCAGTGTGGTGAGCGGCTGGGGGTGGTACCCAGCTGGGACGCTCGAAAGGATCGGAGGAGGGCTTATGCCTACTTCAAACCACAAGGGTGCGACTGCCCTGGTGGCTTTGGGGACGACGAGAACGGAGCTTAGAAGCTCAACCCTATAGGTGCCTGTGGTCACCGCCGGGGGCGCCCCAATGCCAGAGGAACCCTGACCCGCAGCACTTCTGCCACACATGAAAGTGATAGGGGGAAGAAGATCAGGGAAACCCGGAGTGCTTTCAGGTGCGCAGCCAGTACTTCTGCCACACTGGGGAGTGCCGGTGGAAGATTGTTGGGAGACACCTGGAGCACGTCCGGGTGATTATAAAAGAGGCCGCCTTCCTCCATTTGAGGGCTGGAGTCGGGTGGAATAAGGACAAGGTCTTGGAGGAGAGGAAAGGAGGCAGCCTGAAGAAAAGAGAAAGGCATTGTGAGGCCTGGACTTTTGGGGGAGTTGTGTGTGCCACGTAATTGGTAAAGATGAATAAACGTGTGTTGGGTTTCTTGGGTGTCCAGGCTGCGTACCATATCAGTCATTAACAGTAATACTGTGTTTGTATTACTTTAACCCTCGGATTTGTCACAGTTGTTCTTCTTTGTACTCAACATAGAGCCTTGTAAAATGCAAATTAATATTTTCTCTCCAACTCTGATACCCGTATGGAAATAATTGTGAATATACAGTACCTTTACATACAAGTTTGGATCAAGGAAACTAATTCTCCAGAGACCTGCCAGGCAGCCAACTGGGAAACCAAGTCTTTGGGTTCCAGGGGAGTATGGTTACAAAGCTAAAACTTAATGAAACTGATGAAGGGGCACTGCCAGGAGTGGAGCCTGTGGCTTAATGTTACTCAACACGGGAAACCTCACCTGGCCTGGACATGGAGAGGATTGACAGATTGATAGCACTTTCTCAATTCTGTGAGTGGTGGTGCATGGCCGTTCCTACTTGGTGTAGCGCTATGTCTGGTTAATTCCAATAACAAGCACAAAGATCACTCGGCTAATGTGTCAATCTAATATAAACTAATGTGAATTGCAGGACACATTGATCATCAACAATTCTAACACACCTTGCGGCCCTGGTTCTGAGGATCGCCTTTCTGATCAATTGCCACACTGCTCCCTGTGGATGGTGTGGCTGGGCATTTTGCAGGGACCCAGGCCCCTCTGTCCTCAAAAGCAGACCTGTGATGCTGTAATGTTACCCTTTCTTCCATGGCAGAGAAGGGAACTGGTCTGTGAGAAGGGCATCGGACTGGTCATCCCCACAACCTCTGCACACTCCCAGAGGGTGCCATTGGGATAGCCAGCACCTGGTCATGGAGAAAAGACCAAATGTGGTTTCCCAACCGTGTCCAGAATGGGGGATACAGACTCCCACCATCTGACTCAGACCTCATTTCAGAACATTAGAACATTAGAACACTCTAGACGAGAACAGGCATTTCAGCCAAACAAAGCTCGTCTGTCCTATCCACTTATTTCTTCCAAAAAAACATCAAGTTTTGAAAGTTCCTAACGTCCTCCTGTTCACCACACTACTTGGTAACGTTCTTTGTGTAAAGAAAAACTTCCTAATGTTTGTGCGAAATTTACGCTTAACAAGTTTCCAACTGTGTCCCTGTGTTCTTGATGAACTCTTTTTAAAATAACAGTCTCGATCCACTGTACTGATTCCCAATTATGTCACCTCTTAATTTTCTTTTGCTTAAACTGTAAAGGCTCAGCTCTTTTAATCTTTTCTGATAATTCATCCCCTGTAGGCCTGGAATCAACAACAACAACAACATTTATTTATATAGCACATTTTCATACAAACAGTAGCTCAAAGTGCTTTACATATTAAAGAATAGAAAAATGAAAGACATAATTATAAAAAAATAAATCAACATTAACATCGAATAAGAGTAAGGTTCAATGGCCAGGGAGGACAGAAAAAACAAAAAAACTCCAGACGGCTGGAGAAAAAATAAAATCTGTAGGGATTCCAGACCATGATACCGCCCAGTCCCCTCTGCTTAGTTGCTCTTCTCTGGAACTTATCTAGCGCTGCTATGTCCTTTATGTTGCCTGGAGACCAAAACTGCACACAGTACTCAAGATGAGGCCTCACCAGTGTGTTATAAAGGTTGAGCAGAACCTCCTTGGACTTGTACTTCACACGTCAAGGTGCTATATACTCGTAACCTGACATTCTGTTAGCCTTCTTAATGGCTTCTGAACACTGTCGGGAAGTTGATAGCTTAGAGTCTACTATGACTCCTAAATCCTTCTCATAAGGTGTACTCTCTATTTTCTGACCTCCCATTGTCTATTCAGAACCAACATTTTTAATTTCTATGTGTAATACTTTATATTTACTGACACTGAATTTCATCTGCCACAAATCTGCCCAAGCCTGTATGCTATCCAAGTCCTTCTGTAATGATATAACGGATTCCAAATTATCTGCTAATCCACCTATCGTAGTTTCATCTTCAAACTTAACCAGCTTGTTACTTATATTCCTATCTAAATCATTTATATAAATTAAAAATAGCAGCGGCCCTAGCACTGACCCCTGTGGAACACCACTCTTAACATCGGCCAGTTCTGAAGCGGTTCCTCGCGCCATCACCCTCTGCTTCCTGTGTCTGAGCCAATTCTGCACCCATCTAAAAACATCCCCCTGAACTCCCACTTCTTTTAACTTGATGCCCAACCTCTCATGTGGCACCTTTCTTTCTGAATGTCCAGATAAATAATATCATGAGCTCCACTTTGATCGTATCCTTTTGTTGCCTCCTCATAGAATTCCAACATGTTAGTAAAACACGACCTCCCTCTTCTGAACCCATGCTGACTGTTCAGGATAACTCCTCTCCTTGTCATGTGCTGCTCAATCTTATCTTTAATAATTCCTTCCATTAATTTTTCTGTGATGCATGTTAAGCTTACTGGCCTATAGTTGTTTGGATCTAACCTGTCACCCTTTTTATATAATGGGATGATATTTGCCATTTTCCAGTCCTTCGGAATCTCTCCAGCGTTCACTGACTTCCTAAAAATATGTGTCAAGGGTTTATATCTGTACTCACTAACCTACTTAAGAACTCGAGGGTAAATATTATCTGGTCCTAGTGATTTGTTTGATTTCAGCCTATTTAACGTGAGCAGCACTTCTCTCTCTACAATTTCCAAATCCCTCAGTACCTCCTTAGTAGTCCCTGTTACCACTTTGAAGTTATCCACTCGCTCACTTGTGAAGACCTTGAACTCACCTTTGCTATTTCTGATGCACTTGACCTCCTCCTTGACTGTTCTTTTACTACTAAAATACTGAAAGAATCTCTTAGGGTCTTCTTTCGCCTCATTTGCTATATTCCTCTCCAACTGACCTTTAGCCTCCCTGATATCTTTCTTAATGATTGCCCTGATGTTCTCATACGCGCTACAATTCACTTTGCAGTCATTAGTCTTATATGCCTTATACAGCAGTTTTTTCCTTTGCAACCTATTTTTTACATTTTTATAAATCCATTGTAGTTTTTTTTTATTTCCTATTAATTCCAAATTTAGGTATGTATCTGTCCTGCATTTCATGTCAAACATTTTTAAACCTGTTCCACTGCTTCTCGACTGTCTCCATACTTAAAGGTTTATCCCAGTGTATCCTATTTAGACTTTGCTGCATCTGTTCAAAATTAGCTCCATCAAAGTTCAACTTAACAGTTTTAGTCTTTGCATTTGTACTCTTACAATGTGCTCAGAATTGCATTATGTTATGGTCACATGACCCTAGTGGTTCAATCACCTCCACACACTCAATTCTATCTGATTATTACAAAATACAAAATCCAGACAGGCTTCACCCTGTGTTGGTGCTTTAACATGCTATGTTAACAAACAGTCACTGATCACATATTGTTGCGGATGCCAGGGGTGACGACCCGGCCAGGACACCTTGGAAGACCGGAAGTGGGCGTGCGCCCATCTGGGATCACGTGGGGGCTGATTTCCTGGTTGCATTGGGGTCCACGGGTACAGGGCATGGAAGCTCCACCCTGTAGGGGCCCGTGGTCACCGCCAGGAGGCACCCCAATGCCTTGGGGGCCTGTTGCCCCAGCACTTCCGCCATACCAGGAAGTGCTGGGGGGAAGACTTTGGGAGACACCCGGGGAGCTGCCAGGAGGACAGCCAGCACTTCCGCCACGCTGGGGCGTGGCCAGGCGAGGAATGCCGGGAACACCTGGTGCTCATCCTGGGACAGGATAAAAGGGGCCGTCTCGATTCATTCGTGGCTGGAGTCGGGTTGAGGCAGGACAAGGCAAGAGAGTGGAGAGTGGAGACGGCCCGAAGAAAGGCATATTGTGGCCAGGACTGTGTTGGGGTTTGTGCACTATTTTGGACTGGGTCTGTGTGACCATATCCTTTGTAAATAATTGTAAATAAAATACGTGTTTGTGGGTGACATGAACGTGTCTGCCTGTCTGTGTCCGGGTCAACTTCCACAATATAAAAACTCTTGCTCTTGTGCTCCACCATCTGCAAGGTTATCCCAGTTAATATTCAGATAATTAAAGTCCCCCATGATTATATTATCTCCCTGTAAACTTGTCTTTTTGATATTACTAAAAAGATGTGTGTTAAAATTACTGTCTGAATTGGGGGTTCTGTAACACACTCCTAAAATAAGACCTCTTTCCATAATATTTTCCAGGCGAAGCCACGTGTCCTCATTAAGATGGGGCTCATCATCCAACTGAGGAGGACTATCATTTAAATTCTGTTTGACATAAACAGCAACCCCATGTCTTTTTCTGTTCTGTCTATCCTTCCTCAAAAATGCATATCAATCTATGTTACACTCTTCCCCATCTTTGTTATTTAGCCAGGTTTCCGTTATTGCTATAATATCATAATCATGCTCTGCTACATACAACTCCAACACACTTACTTTATTTTTGATACTTCTTGCATTAACACTTGAATTATCAACGCTTACGAGTAAACTCGTAAATCTGGCCCACCTTAAATCCATTCGCACGTCTCCATTCCGCGTCTTTTGTCTTGTAAATGTGTTGATATGCCCAAGCAGCAAGCAGCCTGCTATACCATCCCCCCCACCACCGAAGAAACTGCAAAAACCTCTTCCAACTGAAGCCTGTTTATCAGTGAGTCAGGTAACTAGGCTAAAAAATCTATTATTCAAAACATAATGCATTTCATGTGTGTTCCGTGTCTACAAAGATCTGTGTAAGTGTAGGATGACAGAAATGTTGAACACATACCTAAAAGATAAACTTTTTCCATGTTTTAGTACTAATGACAAAATGTAGAAATTAAGTGTATAATGTGTGAAGACTGAAGTCCAAATATCAAATAATCACTTTCCCAAAAGATACAAATATAACAGAACAAATGAGCTTTTTCACCCCAAAGACTATAACCGAAGAAAAAGAAATCAGGTTAGTGTTGCTTATTATCTCGATTTCTTGGGTAGTACACCGGTTAGAGCTGCTGACTCCTATTCACAAGATCCCGGGTTCGAGTCTTAACATGTCCCAAAATAAACATTTTGAGTAGTGAGCGGCTCTTATTGTTACTATTATACAATAAAAGCATACATTTGATTTAAGTCTTTAACAGACGGTGTAAATGTATGGTACTTGTAAAGGTTAGCATTTTTTTTTTAATTCAGTTTTATTCTCTCAGTCTCCTTCACACTCGCCCTGATCTGACACTGCTGTTTTTAAATGTAAAGAGGTGAACTCAGATTGGAGAACTAGAACAGAAGCCCTCCCCACAAGAAATGTCCACTCACATATAAGAACAATGCAGCAACACCAGGCATAAAGGCGAAAGATGGCACCATTTGAATAGAAGTCTTTTGTCATCCTGCCAATCACTAGTCCTTCAAAGAAACAGCACAGCTTACAGAGCTCACCAACGTATCGTGCAAACTCATGTTTGTGATTATGTTTTGTGATGGTCTTTACATAAGAAGCATTTATATGTTACTTATATAAAAGCCAGATCGAATGTTACTTATCTTGATTTATTTACTTATCTTCCTACAGCATAAAGTCACAAGTAGACTGCAGAGGTTCTTCTGTTTGATCGACAAGGGCATGCTCAGAAATTACACGTGTAATGCCACGGAAAATACCTGCTAACACTTTAGTATGCGAGTGATGCTACGAGAATGCAGTTCAGTTTTTTTTTTTGGGCAAATGCACCATTCAGATCTAAACACTAGTTTGGAGAGTCGCTCGCGTAATGAAAAGTATATAGCTGGAGGTGGAAGCCGCCATCACACTTTTCCAGTCACTGTACTTTGTATATAAAAGTCAGATCGAAGGTTATTTACCTTGATGTATTTACTTATCTTCCTACAGCATAAAGTTGCAAAGTAAACTGCATACCCTTCTACCCTGAGCCAAGATTTGAGCCACGCGTTAAGCCTTCTAATCTCCTTAATCTTACCTGGACAGGCGTGTGGCACGGGCAGAACTTCAGAGAAGACTACCTTGTCAGTCCTGCTCCTCAACTTGGCACCTAACTCTTTGAATTTGGATTACAGAACTGACAGACTACCTTTATAAATATATATATATATATGACAACAGGATCCACCCCCGCTCTGGCCAAAAGCCTATCTACCCTTCCAGATAGGTCCCCAACCTGTGCACTCGGAAGGCAACACACCATGTGACACTCTTTCTCTCTGGAGCACACCTGTGCTTCAATCCCCCTAATGATTGAGTCCCCAACTATTACTACCTCTCTCTTTTTGGGAACTGGTTTAGAGGTGGCCCGTTGGGGCTCATCATCCCTGCCTACCACCTTAGAATCATCAGAGACTCCATCCAGCTTCGCAAGAACATATTAATGGTTTGACTCTTCTAATTCTGGGGTTGATGCCCCCTGGACTCTGTGCACACTTTACCTTATGCCTTGTGACCGTGACCCACCTGTTCCTACCTGTCAGGCCACCTTGGGTGTGCACACTATCTCTCTAAAGGACACCTGGGCCAAGTCCGCCAATTCTGTATTAAAACGCAGGTCAGCCAACTCCTCCTCCATTTCATCGACCCTGAGCTTGAGGTGCCGGATCAGCTGGCATCTCTTGCAGACGTAGCCCTCATAGACAACTGGCTCCTCCAAACCATCATCTTAAAAGTCCAAAATCCAACAGGACTTGCATTGAACTGGCCTCATTATTAAAATTTGCATGTTGAGATCTTGAAAATGAAAATGCAAAGTGGAAATGCGTTTTGATTAACACTTTTGTAGTTTCATTGCTGTCCGGACTGAAAATGAAATTGCCAATGGGGGTATTTCATTTTCATTTTAATTTTGGCAACATTTTTGGCTGCAGACTTTGAAAATGAAATTGCAAAACAGAGATTGCGTTTTCATTTTACAAATTTAATTTTCATTTTTGCAGAAAATACCTCCTAAAGTCTTCAAAATAAAAAAGCACATCAGTTAGCACTGCTTCAGAGAGCTCACCTGCCACTGCCACAGAGAAATGCATGTTGTGTGTCTGATGAATTACTAAAAGAAAGACGTCCAGTAAATCAGACAAAGACAATCAGCACAACGTCAGACTGACAGAGAGCAACGGGGGGAATACTGTCTGGAATTTAATGTGAGGGTCCGGAAAAGATAAAAACACACAGCTGTTACTGTACACTGTATGTGTGTGTGTGTGTGTGAGGGCCTCTCATGAGCACAGGGTGGTCCAGCACACTCCATACAGGAGTCAGAGGGGCTCTGAGCAGCACAGCACAGGATGGAGTGTCAGACCACCACTGGGCACAACCTCAGCTCATCTGAACCTGCTGATTTAATGTGCTGCTCGCTGTGATGAGGAAAGAAAGTCAAAGTGACTGAGAACAAAAAAACAAAAACAGCAGACAGAGGAGAAGAAGGAGACTGCAGAGAGCCAGCAGCTGACCACTGTGGAGCTGTGAGGAGAGACCACCGCAGCCCTGAGGGGCTCCTGACAAACAAATATAATGAAGACATCTGAGATTTGATGAACTCATTAGTGAGTAAGAACTGAAATGAACAAACAAACATCCTGAGAGAATTTGTGAAGCACACACAGCAGAGAGTCGCCTCATGTGAATTACGTCAGCAGAGAGAATATGGCAGTCGCAGGGCCTCAGTGTATAAACATCTCAGTGTGCAGGCAGGACGGCTCAGTCAGGGACAGACATGGAGTGGAATGGACTGAGATTTGGCCGTTGCTTTCCTCACAGTAATACATCTTGTCATAAACTGATTTATGGAACTGAAGTTTATGGACTTTATTATACATTCTTATGTCTTTTGTTTTTATCGACAGTCTTTGGAAATCTTCTTGTCATCATTTCTATTTCTCATTTTGTTCAGATGCACACGCCGACTAATCTTGTGATCCTTTCACTCGCAGCGGCCGATTTATTGGTGGGTTTCTTTGTGCTGCCAACTTTTGTTTCCGTGATTGAAAGTTGCTGGTACTTTGGAGTTCTTTATTGTTATATATATCAAGCACTTGCAAATATTCTTAGCATATCTGTGATATATAATGTGGTTTTAATATCCATTGATCGCTACATTGCTGTCTGCCATCCTTTCTTTTACAGCTCGAAAATAACTTTGACTGTTGTAAAGATCAGCATTGCTGCAGTGTGGCTGTTTGCACTTTTCATTACAGTCGTACTTTTATGTCTTAGTTATATTGCAACAGAGGTTTGTGAAGGAGCTTGTGCAGCATTCACTTATGATGAAATGATCATTTTTATTTTACTCATAACTTTTTTTATTCCTTATTCACTGATGATTGGTTTTTATATCAGAATATTTGTAGTTGCAAAAAGCCATTCAAGAGCCATCAACTGTATGATAGAAAAGAGACAAACTGAGGAGGTGAGTGACAGAAAAATATCAAAACCGTCTGAAAGAAAAGCTGCAAAAACATTAGGAGTAGTCGTGGGGGCTTTTATGATCTGCTGGCTGCCTATTCAGATATATAATTTTTTTACTGTTAGTAGTAACCCAATCACACATCTCATCAGGAATGTCTTTGTGTTGGTAAGTGAAGTGAGCTTTGGTGTTAATCCAATTCTTTATGCTTTTTTTTATTCCTGGTTTCGAAAAGCACTTAAAATCATCCTGACGTGTAAAATATTCAGACCAGCTTCTTCAGTGCTCAAGTTACTGTAAACATTAAAGATAAACAATGCAAAAGTAACTGTGTTTACAGTGGGACAGTGGTAGCGCTGCTGCCTCACAGTAAGGAGACCTGGGTTCGTTTCCTGGGTCATCCCTTTGTGGAGTTTGCATGTTCTCTCTGTGTCTGCCTTGGTTATCTCCAGGTGCTCCGGTTTCCTTCCATAGTCCAAAGACATGCAGGTTAGTTGCATTGCCGATCCTAAATTGTCCCGTGTATGTGTGTGTGTCCTGTCCGGGTTTGTTCCTTCCTTGTGCCCTGTGTTGGCTAGGATTGGCTACAGCAGTCCCCCTTGACCGTGTGTTAGAATATAGCAGGTTGGATAATTATTGGATGGATCTGTGTTTAGATATTTTAAATTATTTTTACAATATTCCTTTGCTCCTTTTCCTTATTAGCAGTGCAATGTTTGGACATATTTCTTAACCATACAGTCATTTCATATTCACTGTATTGTTTTTAAGACTGTTTCTGTTAAAATTGTACTCTATTCATGTAGAGTGTGGACTGTCTATCAATATTGCTTATTTCACCACAATTATTTTGAAAAAAAAAAAATTTTCTTGTTTGAATGTGTAATAAACAGTTCTGAAAATGTAGGAGTCTCCTGGCAATTCATATAAATACTTCATGGTTTCTTGGTGACTTGTAAAGTAATTATTGTATTTTTCCATTATTTTGGGACAGAATTATTTATTTTATCATAAATTCCTAAGTAACGTGTTGAATTTTACCTAAAATCTGTAAATATAAATATCTGTTAACATCTGGAGTTACAATTTACAGAAACTTTCAGATTTCACAGCTCAATACTCCACAGCAGAGCTCAGACGACAACTGAAGTTCTGTTCGGGAACAAAACTGTGATTTGTTTTATAATCAAATCCTACACAATACTTGATCCTTTATTATTTTAGTTTTCATTTTATTGTGAAGTTAATGTTTCCTATTCCTGCACTTTAATCTGCACTCCTCCTCAATAAGGCAGCAGATGACAGACGAGTGCAGATGGAGCAGTCGGACTTCACTCCTCACACTTTTACTGAGGTGACTGTGAGGAACTGAAATGGATGACTGAGAAGGTCAAATGAGGTTTGATGTCCACAATTAAACGTAGGATTTGCTGCTTTAGACTGACATTTGTTAATATTTGTGAAGTCTCATTAGCCGCAGCTGCTCACCTCATACCTCATAATTAATACTTCAGAGAACAGCATTGTGCTCAATTCTATCAAAACAGAGAAACTTAAATCTTTAATAAAGGAATCACATTTGAATCTGAAAAACTCTCTGCCTGACAGCAGTGTTTCATATTTTTTTTAAATAACTGATAAAAAGTCATTACATCTTTTTAAAGTCACCTTTATAATCCTCACTGCTATGCTGTCTAGTAGGGTTGCTGCAGTAAAGTATTTCTGTACAAATTTAGCACAAATTATTCATATAGACGTTTCTTTCTTTATTTCATTATCGTGGTTCAAGTTGACTGTTTAGCAGTTTTTAATAATTCTAAAAGGGTGGTTGTGAGATTCTCTGTTATTAGATTGTCATTATCAGTTAATAGTAAAAACTATTGTGATTTATTGTTTAATGAAATGTACCAGCACCCCACTCTGGGTGTCCCGTTTAGTCAATAAAACACAAGCAGTAGAAAAGCGTCACTCAGTCTTCTTTCTTATCTCCGTCTCTCAGTAGGAGCACAAGCACCTTATTAGCGAGTGTTACAAAGGAGAGGCGCCTGTCTCACTCTGTTTATACTCTTCATTGATTAGATCACAATGCCAAGGAGTTCATCACATAATCAGAAATCCTCTAACCTGATTGGTTTATCCAGTTGCTAACAGGATGTCACAAAACATCCAGACCTTAGATGGTCACGCGGCCCACTTGGCTGATTGACCGTCTTGTTAACTCAGGAGTCTGTGACTGTTTAGGTGTTTTTAAAAGTTCACTCCGCACACGACAGGCACGTCCATGTCGTTCTCAGCCCTTTGGGTGACTTTATGTTTCCTTCTGTTCAGGCAGGTCTGTCAACAGGAAACTTAGTCTGAGCAGAACAACAGAGCAAGCAGCGCACTTTAAAGATGACTTTTACTTCTGCCAAGGCTTGCTTTTTTCATTTCTTGCTATAAGTCACTTAAAATGCCTTTTCTTAATAATTCAAACTTTTATTATAGCGAATATCAAAATAACACCTTCAGCCTGTCAGCATAAGCTCTGCAGAATATGAGACTCAGCTCAGACCCATCAAATCATGAAGTTGAGTTCCTTTAAACAGTTCAACTGCATCACATGCTAGGAGCCCCTCGAACCAGGGTTCAAATCCAACTCTTGCAACATAACAATACACACCACACAATAAAACACATCAATGATCCATGAAGACGTAAAGCCAGCGCTGAGAATCCAAAGGCCGCTGAGCGACTGCCCATTCAATGTGTCCATGCAGAGCCTTCACGGCGGCCTCTCCGTTCCAAAGTAGCCTGATAAATGTCTGCAGTTCTCGTGTTCTCCTCGTGGCCTGTGATGGAGAAGCACCCAGTGCTTTGGTGGAGGTTTGGGGCTCTGGATTGTCCACTCCATATCTGCTTAATCCTTTTATGGTGGAACTGAGGAGACAAAATGGTCCTCTGTGGTGATGTGAACAGCGAGCAGCTGAAATGTTTGTGAAATAACATATTTTGTAAAATAAAAACAACTATTTTATGTAATGATGAGTTTATTTATTTCTTTATTTCTGCATTTGAGGTATGACTTAACTAGTAGACAAGACCCATAAATTGTGTTTTCAGGTATTATAGTCCTGACGGACTCTCAGCTCCTTTATTTCTGCTAGCTCAGCTGATGCTTTACTTGTTCCACTTTAAGAGCTGCCCCCTCATTTCAGACCCCCTTGTGTGTTTATTCAGGAGGTATTATGATGTGGTGGTCCGCACTTCTGCCCTTTTGATTTAGTGTTCTTGTTCCAGTCCTTCTCCCGGTCACTGCTGGTGTTGAATCTCCATGTTCTCTCTTTGCATGTTTAGCTTTTACTCATCAGGATGGCAGAAGACTTTTATTATCCCAGAGGGAAATTTACTGGCAGCAGGAATGTGTGACACGTAGGACATTGTTAAATAGGGACAAGAAAATAATAAAAGAGACCACACATGACAGCCATTGTTGTAATCATCACACACACCATAAGACTTCTACAAATCAGAATAATGATTCTTGAACAATAATAATGAAGAGCATGCAGTCAAAATTTGAAACTCCACAGGACTCCTGCAGCTACTAGAATTCAGAAGGCTGATAGCTCTGAGATAAAAGAGGACTTTAGTCTTGGGGTCTTCACCCTCAAGACCCTAAATCAGCAGTTTAATGGCCACAAGTGACACTTTGGAGACAGAGGATGGCTGCTGTGTGACAGAATCAAATTGGCTTTCTTTACCACTTGTTTGTGATGGTGGTCAGTAAGAGGAGGCTGCTGTGGACCCCACTTTCACTGCTCATTTTAATGCTGTTAGTCACACAGTTTTTTTCTTATACTAAAATTTACTGAACAACATTTTATCATCCATCTTCTTAAACTGCTTATACAGTGCAGGGTGATGGGGCAGCAGGTGCCATTCCCAGCAAGTATTGGGCATAAGGCAGGAACAATCCCTGGACAGGACGCCAGTCCATCGCTGGGTAAACACACACACACACACACACACAGAGGCCAGTTATCCAATACCAATCCTCTGCTGCACGTCTCCATTATTTTCTGTAAAAGGTATAAATTGTGACATTCTGTTGGTGAAATCTTCTAATATTCACACGAATTAACCAAAATAAAACACAGAACAGCAAATTATAAATATTTCAATGTCTGGTTGGCTCTCCATTCTTCAACTGAATTATTAATTTGCATTCCCTTCAGAAATAGTGGATGGATCAGAGGTTTCTGGGAATCACAGAATAGCACATGTATTAACCCTAAATCTCATATAAACCTCCATATGCCTATCTGTGCTATCTCAACAGGAAAGATGGGGGTGCTGCTGATTTCCTGCTTCACCGCCGCATTCTCCGACGACCAAAGTACATAACACTCGTCGTCATTTTTGCCTCAGCAGGAGTAGCAGTGGGTCTGTTCCTTCACTTTGATCTGAAGGACACACTTGTCCACGTATTTTTGAGCGAAGTGCTAATTATAATGTGTTGATTCCTTTGGTAAAATCACTGGAATATACGTACGTAAACGCTTTGAAGTTTGGATTATTTAATACTCGATCTATCTCTAACAAAGCTCTGCTGATTGGTGATGTTATCATAGGCACTAAGATGGACTGTTTATGTCTTACGGAGATTTGACAGCAACCGGGTGATTATTACCATCTCAATTAAGGGCTCCCTCCAAAGTTTGTCTGTATCTGCAAATCCCGTTCTTTGGCGAGGGGCGGCAGTCTCGCAATAATACACCGCAAAGACCTAAAATTATCACCGATAGCTCTTCCAGTGTATCCATCCTTTGAACTGTTAGCTAGCAAATACTGCAGATCTTCATCTTTTATAATTACTGTTTTATATAGACCTCCTAAACTATCAAGTGTTTTTATTGCTGAACCTTTTACTGTTTTAACAACATTGTGAGCAATGTCTACTAATGTCATCCTCATGGGTGATTTTAACATACACGTTGATGTGCCAACTGATGCACTGACAGATGATTTTAATGCTTGACTGTTTTAATTTAATTCAATATGTCAACTTTTTGACTCCTAACAAGGGTCATATTTTCAAATTAGCTTTCTGCTGTGCTATCACACCTCACAATCTTATTCTTATTAAACTACCTACAGTATCTCAGACCACAGAATGATCACATTTGATGTTAGCTTACCTCTCAGTAAATTAAAGGTTCAGTGTGTGATTTCATTTCGTAATGTCAAGTATGTAAACCCAGAGACCCTCATACATTTATTGCAATCCCAGCCTGTTTCTCCTTCTGCTACCACACCACCAGAATTAGTAGACCTTTACAATGCTTCTGCCTTTGATACACAAGCTCCCTTAAAAACACAGACCGTCTCATTTATTCACATCTGAACTCCGTCAGCTCAAAGCCTCGGGCCGACAGTTGTAGTGCCTAGCTAAAAAGACAGGTCTTGCTGTACACAAGGAAATGTCCTCAAATCACATGTTAAAATACTCTCTCTGCTGACAAAGCTGTATACTGTTCTAACATTATCAATACAGGAGGGAAAAATACTAGAGCTCTTTTATCTACAATGAAAAGGCTAATTACACCACCAGAAAATGTCGCTCACCATAACCCCTCTGTTAAATACTGTTGCACTTTTTTGGATTTCTTCAACTCAAAAATTGAAAAATCCACCAGCAACTTGCTTCCTCTATCTCTGCAGAAAATTACATCCTCTCCACTATCCCCCAAATGATATTCCCCTGCCAACCACTCTATTCTCAGATTTCAGTTTACCAGCTCAAAATGATATCTTGGAGCTTATAACAAAATCTAATTCTTCCACATGCCAATTAGATCCAATACCTACAAGCTTTTTTAAGTCCTGTCGGTCACATATTTCCCCCATGATAACTACTATAGTTAACTCTTCCCTTACTACAGGTACGGTCCCCCCTCACTAAAAATGGCCTGAATTACAATTCTGAAAAAACCCAAATATCCTTAACAATTATCGGCCTATTCCAAATGTTCCATTTGTATCTAAAAGATAGTTGCCTCCCAACTCCAGTGCCATCTTGCAAAAAATAACCTTTTTGAACAGTTTGTTTTAATTTGGATTTCGTCCTAAACACAGCACAGAAACTGCCCTGGTCAAAATCACAAATGATCTTCTCCGGGCAGTTGACATGGGACTTTTATCAATTTGTGTGCATCTTGACCTCAGCTCTGCATATGACACCGTATCCCATCAGATACTTTTGAAACGACTCGCTAGTTTTGGAGTCTGTGGCCTTGTCCTCCAGGGGTTTTCATTCTACCTCACCAAGGAAGCAATTTGTTCAAATAAAGGGCTTTAAATCTGAGAACGTAGTCGTTACTCAGGGGCCTCTTCTTTTTCTCATTTATATCTTCCCAAAAGGTAATGTCTTCCGGCACCATGGTATTAAGTTTCATTGTTACGCTGATGACACACAGCTATATCTATCCACTAAATCCACTTTTGTTTTCCCTCCAGATGCTCTTATGGCATGTCTCCAAGACATAAAGACATGGATGACTCACTATTTTCTCCAACTAAACAGCAATAAAACTGAGGTGCTCCTCATTGGCTCTAAATCTACACTTGCCAAGGTTAACCATTCTTCTATTTTAATTAACAATATTAACACAAACATCTCTACTCGAGTGAAGAGCCTGGCCGTCATTCTAGACAGTACTCTCTCTGTTTCTTCCCATTTAAGTGACATTTCTCAGACTGCCTTCTTCCATCTCCAAAACATTTCTAGACTTTGTCCTGATCTTATGCAACACAGTACTGAAGTGTCACTTAATGCCTTAGTCACCTCACGTATAGATTACTGTAATGCTATTGTATCTGGCATCACATGAAAACGTATCTATTGCTTACAACTTCTTCAAAATTCTGCTGCCAGGATAATAACCTGCTGTTCTAAATCCACTGACCATATTACACCGACTCTCTCTCAAATTCACTGGCTCCCTGTTCACTACAGAATACGACACACAATCCCACTCCGAACATTTAAAGCTTTCCACAACCTCACTGATCTCCTACAGACTGACATTCGTCTCGTTCACTCTGATTCTTATCTGCAGCTGTACTTTCTGTACCACACATTAAACTCTGTGCTATGGGAGCTCGAGCGTCTCTCCTGGTGCTCCTCAACTCTGGAATTCTCTTCCCTCTCATATTCATCACCTCGATTCAATAACACATTTTAATACTGCCCTCAAAACGTATCTTTTCAAACTGGCATATCAATTGTGAATTCTACAATGTTACTGCCTGTTATCTTTGTTTGCTAATTATTGCTTCGTGATTTATCATTAACTTGATTTTATTTTACTAATGTTGTTTAATTTTATTGTAAGGTGACATTGAGTGCTAAGAAATGCGCCTATTAAATAAAATGTATTATTATTATTATTATTATTATTAATATTATTATTATTATTAAGGATAGAGCTGTCAGGCAAGAGGAGTAGAGGGAGGCCCAAGAGGAGATTTATGGATGTGGTGAGAGAGGACATGCAGGTGATGGGTGTGACAGAGCAAGATGACGAGGACAGAAAGATATGGAAGAAGATCATCCTCTGTGGCAACCCCTAACGGGAGCAGCCGAAAAAAGCAAAAGCAAATAAAAAGTCAATTGGGTGTGCAAATCAGAGATACAAGCTGGCTATCTGAGGAGCTGTCACAGATGAGGCAGGCCGACACACCTAAATATGTCATGCTTTTCAGTCTCTTTATGTCTCTGTGGCTTTATTTGTTCTGCTTCTCTTCGTTCCTGCTTCTTCTTTTCAATTCAGCAGATGATAAAATGAATATTTTTAAATTAAGCTCATGACCTTTCAAAGCTTGAGAGGGCAAGAATGAACACCCCTATCCCATCTCTGTCATTTTCACAGACCGTATCAGTACCCATCCATAATGTGAGCATGCACAAAGATAACCAGCAGTTCAAGAGCTTAATTTTTACCCATGCTGAAAGTTCAAAAAATGGCAATTGAAACTTGACCCTTCTAAAAAATAAAATTGTGCTGTTTAAAGTATTAACCTTCTAAATCCCACTTGTCTGTAGAAGGTGTCTGTCTGCTCTTCTGACTGCAGAAAAATCCCCTCAGTGTGAAACGGCTCTCTGTCTGTAGCAGCAGGTCCTCCCACAAGGCTCTATCCTGGGTCCGCTGCTCTTCTCAATCTACATGCCTCCATTAGGTCAGATTATCTCAGGGCACAACGTGAGCTACCACAGCTATGCTGATGACACACAGCTATACTTATCAATAGCACCTGATTACCCCGATTCTCTTGATTCACTAACACAATGTCTGACTTGTATATCAGAATGGATGAATAGTAACTTTCTCAAGTTAAATAAAGAGAAAACTGAAATCTTAGTGATTAGTAATAATGGATACAATGAGGCTATTAGAAATAAACTGGATACATTAGGATTAAAAGTCAAGACGGAGGTAAAAAGCTTAGGGGTAACTGTTGACTGTAATCTAAATTTTAAATTGCATATTAATCAAAATACTAGGACAGCATTTTTTCACTTAAGAAATATATTGAAAGTTAGACCTCTTATATCACTGAAAGATGCTCAGAAATTAGTTCACGTGTTTGTTTTCAGTCGACTAGATTACTGTAACGCACTCCTGTCAGGACTACCCAAAAAAGACATAAATCACTTGCAACGAGTGCAGAATGCAGCTGCTAGAATCCTAACTAGAAATGAAAATCTGAGCACATCTCTCCAGTTTTGATGTCACTACACTGGTTACCTGTGTCATTCAGGATTGACTTTAAAATACTGCTTATGGTTTATAAAGCCTTAAATAATCTCGCCCCATCTTATATATCTGAGTGTCTGACACCTTATATTCCAAATCGTAACCTCAGATCCTCAAATGAGTGTCTCCTTAGAATTCCAAGAACAAAACTTAAAAGAAGTGGTGAAGCGGGCGGCCTTCTGCTGCTATGCACCTAAAATCTGGAGCAGCCTGTCAATAGGAAAACACATTACTTTAACATGGCCTTTTTATAACTTCAATTTAACTTAATCCTGATACTCTGTATATCCAACTCATTATAATAACTATTCATGGTGGCTCTAAAATCTGTACTAACCCCTACTCTCTCTTCTGTTTCCTTTTCCGGTGTCCATCTACTCAAAGCACTGTGATGTTCCAACAGTGAAGAATAGATTAAAAGCCAGAAGTCTGTTTGACCATCAACATCACGTGACTCCATGAGAACCCTAACTACAAAGAGGACTGTTTCATTTGTGTTAGGTAGAATGCCCAGAGGGGACTGGGCAGTCCGTGGCCTGGAATCCCTACAGATTTTATTTTTTTCTCCAGCCATCTGGAGGTTTTTTTTTGTTTTTTCTGTCCACCCTGGCCATCAGACCTTACTCCTTTTCTATGTTAACTAATGTTTTCTTGTTTTAATTTCTTATTTTGTATTTTATTTTTCTTTTTTTTAATTATGTAAAGCACTTTGAGCTACTTTTTGTATGAAAATGTGCTATAGAAATAAATGTTGTTGTTGTTGCATGTGTACATGAGCTTCTCCACAGTAAGTGTGCTTACAGTTAAAGCATACAGAAATAATAACAAAAAATAAAACTCTATAATCCTTTGAACAATTTAAAAAATGTTATATAAAAAAATAATAAAATGACTTTTTACTGGGTCATATCTGATCTCTTTATGTTTTGTTCTCTCCTTTGTTGCAACAACACCACAAAGACAAATTCCTCTTCCACATTAGTGCATCCGGCAAATAAAAATAATTCTCTGAAGGGAGACGCTTTCAACAACTTCATCAGTGGAGCGGATTATGTAACCTGCAACTCGTCAGTCTGTGGTTAGGGGAAAAGAAGAATGTCAAAGGAACAAATAAAATAAAGCTCAGTGCAAACTGGAGAAACCTGAGATGAGAAGCTGACACCAAAGAGCAAAGTCAAGGAATTTAACAGCAAAATGACTTCAGCTGTGTGTGTTTTAGTGATGGGAACTCCGGCTCTTTTCAAAGCTTCGGCTCTTTTGGATCGGCTCCCTTTAAAGAGCCGGCTCTTACGGCTCCCAAATGGCTCTTCGTTTAGTATCACTTGGATGCTTATATTTTAGCCTAATTAAGCAATTATGAATGGTTTGTGTATAAGCAATTTCTTATTCATTGTTTTCAGACATTACCTATTTTTATGCATTTTTTCCATTACAAAAAATACACCGTTACTATTATTTAACATTTTAATAAAAGCTTTAAATGAACAACTTAACACAAAACCTCAGCAAACAAATAAAGGCCAATCTCAACAACAACACAACACTATGACTCTTTGAATAAAAGTTTTTAGGCCAGGAACATACATGGGGTTTAAGGCCTGTACAAAAGTTGTAAATCCAATGTCCTCCACAATGGAAAATGGTTGAAAGTCGCTAGCTATCATTTTAGCCAGCTCCTCATCGGCACTTATTTGTTTGTCTGCCGTCATTTGTTTTGAAATAAATGTGCTTCTTTTGGTTTGAACTGAAGACCGTGTTATACCTGCAGTTTTTGGTAAGACAGTGGATGCTGCAGCAGAAGTACTTGTCTCTTTTCCAGGGTCAGTGGATGGCAGGAGAGAGGGCACGCTCTCCTCCAGTTGCACGGATGGGTGGGTGGATCTTATAGCCTATGTCTGTGCAGGTTTGTCGTTGACCCTGCTGCTCTAACGGATATTTTCATATTACAAATTCTGCACTTAGCTTTGCAGCCAGATGCTGCTGCTTTTTCAGCTTTCACTCATTTCTTTACTCTTCTTTTTTTTCTTCACGATGCGTTTGAATTTAAATCTGGCTCCTCGTCTGTCGCATCGACAGGTACAGTGTACCTGGCCTGTACCAACACTCGCTGTCTTCGGAGCATCTGCCCCCCTTCCTTCTTTCACATAGTGGTACGATCCTAGTCCGATGTGTCGTTTGTGAACGAGCCGGCATTATGAGCCAATGTTCTGTGTGCCCATATAAATAAAGTCCCGTCCCTGCCAAATGGATTTTCAGCAGAGCTGAGCAGGAGCGGCTGAAGCTTCAGCTCTGCTCGACGGGCATCGGCTCCTCTCGTTCGCTTCAAAGCATCGGTTCTTAGAGCCGGCTCGTTTGCGAACGACACATCACTAGTGTGTTTATATGATGGCATTTCACCTGAACAGACATCACAATCAGGAAATACGATGAACTGAATCAAGTTTAGTATCTGAGTGGACAGTCACAGCATTGTTTGGGATCAATGACACGACTTGACATAAAGAACTTTCACGTGTTTGAAATCAACACCCTTAAGTTTACCTAAACACATGGATATAAAACATCAGGGGCCTCATGTATAAATGGTGCTTAAGCACAGAAATGTTGCGTAAGAACTTTTCCACGTTCAAATCGCGATGTATAAAACCTACACTTGGCCACACACTTTTCCACAGTACCTCATACTTTGTCGTACGCAAGTTCTCCGCTCATTTTGCTAACTGACGGCACCCAACGTCAAAGCTGTGCTACTGTTCCTGTGTGGTTACACCTTATTTTCCTGACCCGGCTTTATAAATACACTGAAACTAACCGCATATTGTTTATTAGTGTAATGCATCTGATTGTAATTAACTTGTAACAATATAATGGTCCAGGGAACAGCCATAGTATTCCAAATACCATAACTGCTTTAGCGTTGTTACTCTCACTTCTCCTTCTTCTTTCAGCTGCTCCCGTTAGGAGTTGCCACAGCGGATCATCTTTTTCCATATAACTCTCACTGCACCACTCAGAGTATTTATATCACTGTATCTGAGTGTGAAGAACAGCAGCAGCTGATGGGAAAGAGAATTATCGGTATACAGCCACGGCAAAACGTTTCAAAACCTTTCCTGTGCGGACCTCGCGGTTCAGAAACAGTTTCATCCCAAGAAGTATAAACGCACTCAATCAATTGCTCCTTGTAGAACTGTTTGTACTTATAAGTACAATCATCTCACTTTAAACTTGTACCACAGTTATAATATTGCACAACCTGAGCCACTTTATAAAGCGCGTATTTACATATGATGACGATATCATTTATAAGGTGAAATTCAGCAAAATATGTTTGTTAAATTATACAGATAAAACTTTAACTTCATTTAAATAATCTGTATTCTTCACTGGGAGGGTCGTGAAGGATAAATAATTAAACATGTACTACGAAGATATTTCAATGTTCCTTAAACATTTTGAAGAATCGGTGCTCCCCAATTCTGATTGGGTATTTGGGGAAAGAAAAGTAAGGACTGCAGAGGCGGCTATGCCAATATATATTGAATATAAAACAGAAAGAGAAAATAACAACACAGCTAAAAGCGCAGCGACAAATTTCGGCAAAAGTTAAATGCTTGTGTCATGAGCACGAGGCGGCTATGCAGTGTCTGCAACGGACGTGGCCATCCACGGTGCGTAAGCTACCTTACTGACATTGGTGGGCGAAGGAGCCACCGATTCTTCCTCTGCCCAGTGCCACCACAAGCCTAGAGCCGCCCCTGAGTACTGCTGAAATAAATTATTTCATCGAAGGTCGTACACAATCACTGCGCCATGAAAGCCATGTTTAATAACGTGCTTTAACTCCTATCATCATAAAAATGATATCACGTATACATCTCAGTATTTTAGTTATTCAGAGAGCTGTAATATCACAAATGTAATGGATTCTGTGTCCAGTTGGAGGAAGAGAGCCAGTTTAAGAAGCAAGTAGTGATTCACACACATAGAGCACATAGAAGATCAAATACAAAACAAAGCATTTAACGTGCTACTTTAATTACGATGTGATTTGAGAAACTGGTTAATTAAACGATTTTAAGATGAAGTTGATGATGTTCTACTTTAATGACAAAATAAACTATGTGACTAAAGTGGAAATGTCGAGATTGAAGACATTTCATGCTTTTTCCCCATTGTGTGCATTGTGTACCCTAATAAGCTTTCAGATGACACTCAGACAGTGGGCTACGACTCCCCTTTTCACGGCGACTTTGATATGTGACTTCTTTTTTATTTCCGGCACTGTGCAATTTTGTGAATTTGAGCTTTCAAGTTTCTCCAACACGCTATGTCACTCGATCAACTTCCTTTTGTTGATTATACCACGGTTTATTTGAACAAATAGTATGTTTTTCCTTTGCCTCCACTTGGTATTCGCTGAAATTCTTATATTTTCCCCTGTGCTTTTTCCATTGTCTTAAGGGCGATTTATATTCATTTGCATATTCAAAGAGGCGTAATTCTGGGAGGAGTTGGGGCGTTACATAAAGCGCGTGCATGAGCGTTACTTTTCACGCTGATCGGGATTTATGTAGTGGAAGAACGTGGAAGTTGGAGTACGCACAGATTCCTGCATCTGGATTTTTCTGTGCGTAAGCACATTTCGGCTTTTGTGCTTACGCCATGTTATAGTGCGAGTTCTACGCACGACGTTATACATGAGGCCCCAGGTCTTTGTTACTGATCACTTCTGTTTAAATCCTTACTAAGGATGTGAGTAACTGAAAAGTGAAGGTGTTTGATGAAAACTGTGGAAACCCGAGAGTAGAACTTGACATCAGAGAAAAAAGGAAAGGTGATATGCATCCCACTGAAGTGTATTCAGAGTCATAACCAATACCATTGCTTGGCTGTGTTCATGAACTTCATCAAAATACTCCTCAGGATTTGTATATCCCATGACTGCTCGTGTTACTGGTAGGTTGCAATCCCTGCATCACTTTCCCTGGTATATTAGAGTCCTCTCTCTGTGTCAAGCAGCACTCACTTTTCACACAATCTCATCCATCTGCATGCCCTTGTTAGTGCCGTGCAACCATCTCACACAACCTTCTTTTATATTTCACAAGCAATTCTTCTGGGTTAATTGGTGTAGCAAAGAGTTTAGGCAGCTGCAACAGCAACCCAAATACTACAGACTACTTCAAGGACCTGTTCCATAACCACTCATCGTGGACAAGGCTCTTCGCTTTAGCAACCTCCATGAATGATCCACAGACCACCCCTTTTATTGTGATAAGATCCTCAAGCCCCTTTAATATGTAGTAAAATTAATAATATTACTCGGCCTGCATAATTCCATCTACATAATGTCAGCCGTTTACATCCACTTCTTGTAGCTACCAGCCCTGCTATTCTTGTTCATGCTCTAGTCACATCTCATAGTGATTATTGTACTAGGGTGTTGTACTGTGTTAGCCATTATGAATGTAGAGAAAAGCCAAGCAAAATGACACCTTTTATTGGCTACCAAAAAATATTACAATATGCAAGCTTTCAAGGCAACTCAGGCCCTTCTTCAGGCAAGATGTAATACAGAAACTGAAGTTTCCTGTGTTTATATCCACACACTAGGACAAGAAACAACAATGGTAAATTTTTGAATGAAAACTCTTAAATGTAAAAAATTAATAGGTTCATTCAGGCTAAGATCAATTTAACAAGAGAGAGAAGAACAATGTATGGTCAAGATCTTTAGATAAGATAACTGTCCAACAAAGTCCTTTGAAGTTTGTGATGAGTTTTTCAAAACAATGTGGGTCTGTAGACAGGTTATCTGTGTCAGTCTGAGAGATGCAAACAGTCCTTATACCTGGCCATAAGACCCATGTCTCTATTCAAGCCATGTTGTAATGTATTAAATTTTAACACGAGTTTAACTTCCCATTCTTTTCCCTCTTAATGTGTTTTGAAGTTGCCCCTAAGTCCTATGACTTTAAAGTCCCTCTCACTGTGTCCATGGCTGTTGAAGTGGGCCGCTACAGGAACATCTGTGTTGCCATGTTTAATGTGGAACCTGTGTAATTTCATTCTTTGGTGGAGTGTTTGTCCAGTTTCTTCTACATAGAGTGCAGTGTCAGGATATTTCATGCAGAGAATTAGGTAGACAACATTAGATGATCTGCAAGAAAATGATCCTTTTATGTGATGTTCAAGTCGGCAGTGTGGTATAACTATACGGTCTGTATTGTAGATGTGGGCACATGTTTTACATCTTTTCTGTAGGCAGGGAGATGTGCCATTTTCTGTTGGTTCATTTAGGGAGCTTCGGAACATTAGTTGCTGAAGGTTTGATGGTTGTCTGTATGCCAGGAGGGGGGGTTTAGGAAATACATTTTTCAGTGTTTGGTCGTTGTTTAGCATTGGCTGAAGTTCTTTTATAATTTTTTGAAGTGTTTCAAGATGTGGGTTGTAGGTGACAACAAGGGGGATTCGGTTCTTGTTGTCTTTGTTTTTATATTCCAGAAGGTTGCTTCTGGGTATGGCAATAGCTCTTCTTATTTGAGTGTCTGTTGTTTTGAGGGTATAACCTTGTCTGATGAAATCTTGTCTGAGCTCCTGCAGTTGTTGATCCCGGTCTGTCGGGTCTGAGCAAATATGATTGTACTGTATCGCGTGGCTAAAAATAATGGAGTTCCGTTATATGCTTGGGATGGAAGCTGTCACTTCTTAGGGAGGTCCGTCTGTCTGTTGGTTTGTGAAAAACAAAAGTTGTTACAAGGGTGTTGTTTTTCAGTTGAACGGTGGTGTCGAAGAAGCTGACTTTTGATTTTGTGTAATTCAGCTTCAGCTTTATGTTGGGGTGAAAAGAATTATATTCATTATGAAAATGGAGGAGGTCCTTCTCACTGGCAGTCCAGATTATGAAGATGTCATCTTTGTAACGGAGATATAACATTGGTTTTAAGATGCACATTGACATGAAATCTTCCTCCAATTTTGCCATAAATAGTTTTGCATAGTGAGGTGCAAACCGACAGCCCATTGCAGTCCCCATTTGTTGCAAGTAGCAATCTTGTCCAAAAGATAATAGATTATGTGTCAGAGTGATTTTTTTCATTTCTGTTACTGACTTTGAAGGTAAGTCATGTTGTCTGAGGTACGTTTCACATGCCAATATGCCATCATCGTGGGGGATGTTTGTGTACAGGGCCTCAACATCCATTGTGACCAGTAAGGTTCCCTCAGGTAAGGGGCCTAAAGCAGAAGTCAGTGGTGTCCTGGATGTAGCTGGTTGTGTTGCGGGTGAGGGGTTTAAGGATGTGGTCCACCCAACCTGAAACCTTTTCTGTAAGGGAGCCAATTCCTGAGATGATAGGCCTTCCTGGGTTCCCTTCTTTGTGGATTTTAGGAAGCATGTAGAAGTAACCCATTTTGGGGTTCTCAGGAATTAAACTGTTTACATGATCCCTGATGTCAGGAGGAAAGCTACTTACTATCTTTTTTAGTTCCTTTTTGTAGAGATTTGTTGGGTCTTCTTGCAGTTTGTAATAATGCATAGTATTGGACAATTGTCTTTGTACCTCCTGTATATAATCTGATGTGTTCATGATGACTAAAGCACGCCCTTTGTCTGCTGGTTTGAGAAGGATTTCTGTATTTCCCCTTAGTGAATGTATGGCTCTCCGCTCATCCCCAGTAATGTTTCCTATCTGATTTTGCTGCCTGTTTAAGATCCCTGTTTTCACTCTCTGCCTATAGAATTATCCAGGGTGGAGTTTCTGCCAGCTTCTGGTGTCCATGTGGATTTACTGGTGGGGTTGTTGTAACTGCTTGTTATTGGTTCCAAAGGCAGAGCAGTTTAAATATCAGTGGTGATTAATTTTAACATATGAGGAACTTTATTAATTGATAAGAAAAATAGTAAACTTGAGGTATATACTGTAAATACATATAACTGGTATTTTGGGAGTAATGGACACTTAGGCCAGAACATCCACAATCTTAAGTACAGATAAAGATACAGTTTAGGCTGACATGTTGAATGTGATACAAGACAATTGATTAATATTATGGCTTATTGAGCAGAAGTATTATAGACGATTGCCAAACAAAGTAATAATTCGACCCAAAGCAGATGAGGTGTCTTTTGCATGGAGTGGTGAGAGTGCAGTAGTAGTGGTAACATCTTCCAAAGGGAGCTGATTATAAAATGGGGCAACTTTTTGGATGATAGCATGAGAATCCCAGTATGATTGTGTGTACAAGGGCTCTATCTCTGGCCATTGTTGTACACATCATTGGCAACACTCCTACAACAATATTGGGCCTTGTCTCTGGCCTGTGACCTGGCCCTAAATTTTTTGTAATCTGCTGCCACTACAGATTACACATCAATGCCTGTAAAATTTCAGGTGGCCCTTATTTACAAACAAATTAAATTGCGTCCTGATAGTTCTGCATCATATACCTTAGGAATCTGTGGAATGTTGAAGGAAGTAAATGAACCCTCCCTGGAGCTAATGTGAGTAAATATGTCTGTATTGTTGTATTTATGTGATCCATCAACCCATTGTACATTTTTGATCCTCAATTGTGCCTGGATTTGGTAATATAGTTCACTCAGTTTCCTTCTGTTCTCACATAAAAATCAACATATTATTGTTGGCTCGTCCTCCCCGCACTCAAAAACTGGTTGAAGGTATCATCCCTTATTCCCACCGATTAACAGTAATACTGTGTTTGTGTTACTTTTAACAGGCAGCACTGGTCCTTCCCAGGTCCATCCTGCGTGGAGTTTGCATGTTCTCTCCGTGTCTGTGTGGGTTTCTTCCGGGTGGTCCGGTTTCCTCCCACAGTTCAAAGACATGCAGGTTAGATGCATTGGTGATCCTAAATGTTTCCCTAGTGTGTGCTTGTCGTGTGTGTGTGTATGTGTGTGTGTGTGTGTGCATGCCCTGCGGTGAGCTGGTGCCCTGCCCAGGGTTTGTTTAATGCCTTGCACTCTGTGCTGGCTGGGATTGGCTCCAGAGGACCCCCGTGTCCCTGTGGTTTGGATATAGCAGGTTGGATGATGGATGGATGTTACTTTAACTCTCAGATTTGTCACAGTTGTTCTTCTTTGAACTCAATGTAGAGCCCTTGTAGGATCTAATTTAAGTTTTTGTCACTAGCTCTGATACGTTTATAGAAATAGTAGTGAATATACCTTTGCATCTAAGTTTAGATCAAGGAAACTAACCCTCTGGGTGTCCCGAATTGCATTCCATGTATCTGCTCTAGAATAGATCAGGAGGTCCCGCTCCGGAGGTGGTTCTCCCTCTGGGTGCTCAAACATGATGGCTTATCCTTAACAATTTGCACATTCACATCCTCAGGCAATTCATTGCATCTTGAATTTTTTTTATATAAGACTTCCTTAACTTTGGGTGTTTCTCCTTATACATTGATCCCTTTCCTTAATGGAAGCTTATTTCTCTTCAAAAATATCTGCCCGTTTTTGTACATCTGGCAGTAGCTCCCTGTTAGTGACATATTCGGTGTTAACATTTGCAGTGCACCATTTATTGGAATGTGTTTTTGTAATTCAGGTAACAAGGAAATGCACTTGATTTGTCATTCCAACAGTGGGTGCATCACAAACATTAGCACTTATTTTATGAATCCCATACCAGATGTCTTATAATAGAGACAGATCACCCTGACAGAGATATAGATAGACACTTCCCATTTGGTACAACCTTCTGTTGGAATGACAAATGTGATGCATTACTACAAATACTTGTGTAGCACCCTATGCTAGAATGACAGACATAGCAACCAGATGGACACTTATTAAGATAGATAAGCTGATTTCTGTCCATATGGCAGGTACTCTCTGTTGAATGTATTCAGTTTTAACATTTGCAGTGCAGCGTGTCCATCCTGTTGCTATCTGTGTAATACGCAATTTAGTAGAGGATTTGTACAAGCAGTGTTAATGTTTATTATACGCCATCTAATGGAATGACAAATGCATGAATTTTACCACTAAAATGCTTAATGAAGTACCATCTGTTGGAATGACAGAGACAAAGCAACTGAATGAACAGAACAAACAGAAAAATATCCTTTTATTAAGGTGTATAAAATGGCCTGGCCTGCTGTTTTGTGCACAGGAAAAAATTCCTATGGATTTCAGCTGATATGCAAACTGACAGTTTGTAAATCTTTTCTACACATCAGGGCGCTATTTAACTTAACATTCTATTAGCCATCTTAATGGCTTCTAAACACGGTCTGGAAGATGATAGTGATGAATCCATTATAACACCAAAGTGTTTCTCATAAGCAGCCTTTCAAGTTTCAGAACTGCCATATTGTATTAAGACCTAACATTTGTACTTCCTGTGAAGACGTGCGAGTGTCCGACGATGGGTGGGCTCCCTGTGCAGAGCTGGTTTACAATGTAAAGCCTGCTGACCTGCTGTCCCTCAAAATGCGTTGCACTATGTGGACTAATGACATAAATATGTAACAAGTGACACTACAAGGTGCTTCAGTAACACAACGAGAGATGAGGGGGCCTCACATGAAGTTTGTATTAACAGACCACCAGTGTGTTACATATGAACTGTTGAAGTGAGGACCACTTCACTGTCTGCGTCGATGAGGAGGGAATGGAGTGCGGTGCTCCTCGGTGCTTCAAAATCTGACAGAAGCAGTCGTTTAGTTTTATTTCACACAAAGCTGCAAATCAGTTAAACAGCAAATGTCTTCTAAGTAAAGAAGCACCTCAGTGAGCGGTGCTGCATTGGAATTCTGAGAGATTAGCTGCCACTGCCACAGAGAAATGCATGTTGTGTGTTTGATGATTTAAGAAAAGAAAGACGTCCAGTAAATCAGACAAAGACAATCAGCACAACGTCAGACTGACAGAGAGCAACGGGGGGAATACTGTCTGGAATTTAATGTGAGGGTCCGGAAAAGACAAAAACACACAGCTGTTACTGTACACTGTATGTGTGTGTGTGTGTGAGGGCCTCTCATGAGCACAGGGTGGTCCAGCACACTCCATACAGGAGTCAGAGGGGCTCTGAGCAGCACAGCACAGGATGGAGTGTCAGACCACCACTGGGCACAACCTCAGCTCATCTGAACCTGCTGATTTAATGTGCTGCTCGCTGTGATGAGGAAAGAAAGTCAAAGTGACTGAGAACAAAAAAACAAAAACAGCAGACAGAGGAGGAGAAGGAAACTGCAGAGAGCCAGCAGCTGACCACTGTGGAGCTGTGAGGAGAGACCACCGCAGCCCTGAGCGGCTCCTGACAAACAAATATAATGAAGACATCTGAGATTTGATGAACTCATTAGTGAGTAAGAACTGAAATGAACAAACAAACATCCTGAGAGAATTTGTGAAGCACACACAGCAGAGAGACGCCTCATGTGAATTACGTCAGCAGAGAGAATATGGCAGTCGCAGGGCCTCAGTGTATAAACATCTCAGTGTGCAGGCAGGACGGCTCAGTCAGGGACAGACATGGAGCTGAATGGACTGAAACTTGGACGTTGCTTTCCTCACAGTAATGCATCTTGTCGTAAACTGATTTATGAAACTGAAGTTTATGGACTTTATTATATTTTCTCATGTCTTTTGTTTTTATCAACAGTCTTTGGGAAATCTTCTTGTCATCATTTCTATTTCTCATTTTGTTCAGCTGCACACGCCGACTAATCTTCTGATCCTTTCACTCGCAGCGGCCGATTTCTTAACAGGTTTCTTTGTGTTGCCCTTTTCTTTGATTACAATGATTGCATTTTGCTGGTACTTTGGAGTTCTTTATTGTTATTTGTATCAGGCACTTGTAAATATTCTTAATACTGTAGTTGTATATAATGTGGTTTTAATATCCATTGATCGCTACATTGCTGTCTGCCATCCTTTCTTTTACAGCTCACAAATAACTTTGAGTGTTGCAGGGATCAGCATTGCTGTAGTGTGGCTGTTTGCACTTTTCATTACAGTCATAGGTTTAAGTCTTAGTGATATTGAAACAGAGATATGTGAAGGAGCTTGTGTAGTATTCACTTATGATGAAATGGTCATTTTTATTTTACTCATAACTGTTTTTATTCCTTCTTCACTGATGATTGGTTTTTATATCAGAATATTTGTGGTTGCCAGAAGCCATTCAAGAGCCATCAACTGTATGATAGAAAAGAGACAAACTGAGGAGGTGAGTGACAGAAAAATATCAAAACCGTCTGAAAGAAAAGCCGCAAAAACATTAGGAGTAGTCGTAGGGGTTTTTATTATCTGCTGGCTTCCTCTTTATATGTACAATTTTTTTAATGACCGTAGTAACCGAATCACAGAAATCATCAGGAATGTCTTTGTGTTGGTCAGTGAAGTGAATTATGCAGTTAATCCAATTCTTTACGCTTTTCTTTATTCCTGGTTCAGAAAAGCACTGAAAATCATCCTATCTTGTAAAATATATAGTCCAGCTTCTTCAGTGCTCAATTTACTGTAAATGGTAAAGAAAATAAAAAATGTAATTTTCTGAGCTTAAATGTTTTAAATTATTTGTAGATTATGCCTTTGCTCATTTTTCATATTAGCAGTGCAATGCTTCGACATATTTCTTAACAATACAATCATTTCATATTCGCTGTATTGTTCTGAAGGCTGTTATTGTTACAATTGTACTCTACTTGTGCAGAGTGTACACTATTAATTATTATTTATTTTACCACAATTATTTCTATAAATCTTATTCTTTCTATTAGAATGTGTAATAAACAGAACTGAAAATGTTGGAGTCTCCTGGCAATTCCTAGAAACACTTCAAGGTTTCTTGGTGACTTTTTTATTTATTCTTTTTACACTGTAAAATGATTATTGCTATTTCCATTATTTTGGGCAAGAATTATTTATCTGATCATAAATTAAGTAATGTGCTTAATTTTATCTAATATCTGGAAATATAAAAATCTTTTAACATCTGCAGTTTCAATTTATAGACGTTCAGATTTCACAATTAAAGACTTCACAGCAGAGCTCAGAAGACGGCCGACATTCTGTTCAGCTTTGGTCAGATGTGTGGGGATTTGTTTAAGAGTCAAATTCTATGAAATGTTCCTTAATTGTTTTACTTATGTATCAAACCGAACATTTCATTTTATTGTGAAGTTAATGTTTCCTATTCCTGCACTTTAATCTGCACTACTCAATAAGGAAGCAGATAAGAGACGAGTCATTCTGTAGTAAGAATATGAACACAAGTGTCTTTTTCAGAGATCATTAACAAAGTTCTGATGCTTTACATCCGTGTGTTTAGATAAACCTCAGCATGTTGATTTCAGAAACATGAAAGTTCTTTGTGTCAAGTCGTGTCACTAATCCCAAACAATGCTGTGACTGTCCACTCAGATCCTAAATTTGATTCAGTGCGTCGTATTTCCTGATTGTGATGTCTGTTGAAGTGAAATGCCATTATATAAATACACACAGCTGAAGTCATTTTGCTGTTAAATTCTTTGACTTTGCTCTCTGGTGTCAGTTCTCGTTTCTGGTTTCTCCTTTTTGCACTGAGTTTTATTTTATTTATTCCCTTGACGTCTATTCCCTTCCCCTAACCACAGGCTGATGAATTGCAGGTTACATAATCCGTTGTACTGATGAACTTTTTGAAAGTGTCCCCCTTCACAGAATTCTATTTATTTGCCAGATGCACTAATGCAGATGAGGAATCTTTTTTGGATATATTGGTGCAACACACAAAATAAAAAAGACAAACATGACACATTGTAACATAATTTTATTATGTTTTATATCACGTACTTGCTATCGAGGCCACAAGCAAACCAATGGTGGCAATATCTCCACCCAGGGAAATAATGCCTAATTTGCTCTCAGAACTTCAATGTCAATTTCAACAAACATCAGCATCTTTTCAAAAAGAACAGTGGAATGGCGATTTACTTAAGTTATACCACCCACTCCATGCCACCAGAACCCTATTTGGTATTTTAAAATGATTTATTATGTCATTTATCAGAACATGATGGTGAGTTGATGTTGTTGTTGCTGGTACCAAAATCTTACTGGCAGCAGGTTTATGAGTTGCCACACACCCACCTCTTGGGTGGCCATCTTGGATCTGACAAAACACTTGAAAGGATAAAACTTTGATTTTACTGTCAGGGAATTAATGAGGAGATCCGTCACTTTCGTATTTTGTGCCTGCCATGTTAGCTGCGACAGATTCCTAGAAAAGGCCATGCTCCTCTTGTTCCATTCCTCTGATGGATATACAAACTTCTGAACGTATCAGGGTGGACATAGTAGATCCTCTTGAACCCTCAGCCTGCGGACATAAATTGGATTGTGCTATATGGTATCCAGAGGCTATCCCCTTAAAACATACCCTGTCCAGAAGCATCGCATGGGAACTGGTAGGGGTCATCGTGTAAGGGTGCTATGAAATTAAGGAAAGGAAGGGGCTGGTTGACTATTTGGGTAAACAACCCAAACAATGACGAGAGTTCAAAGCAGATATCCTGTCCGTCCGAGAAGTGATCAATGAAGTTCTGGTCAGACCTCTCTGCTTGAACTAGACATCATAACTGACCCAGGAGTAGTTGTCCAAGAACACTCATAAACACTCCCAGAAGCAAATGAGCAGAAGTGGAAGTTAAGGTCAACCAAATGCATGATCTGGGAGAGACTGAGTAAAGTTTTAATCCCTGGTCCAGTCCTGTTGTATTGGTCCCAAAGACTGATGGCAGTTAGTACTTTTGCAATGACTTACGTCAGCAAGTTTCCAGCATATCTGATGTTGCAAGTGCACACACTCCTCAAGCAATTCAAAAAGGCATGATATTTGACCACCCTTGACATGACAAAAGAGTATTGGCAAATTCCTTAAAGGAATCTGTCAAGCAAAAACAAAAAATATTTAGCACCCTTAGTTGTCACTGGCAATATCGACTCATCCCATTTGGGTTACTTGAGACACCGGCCACCTTCCAATGTCTTGTTTACAGTGCCATGGCCCACAACTCTTATAGTGCTGCCTACCAGAATGACATGGAACACATGTAGCAGGTTCGAGGGTTGCTCCTCACACTATATAACAGTTGCATTAAGATTATTTTGGATCAATTGAGGCCAGATAATTGCACTATAGGGTGGTAAGTAGTAGAATTCAACCACTGTGCACAATAGTTAATGCTATTCTCAACTGGCCCTGTCTACAAACCAAGCGGCAAGTTCAAACATTCCTGGCATTTGTGAGGTACAACGACAGGTATCAGCCTCATATTTCCAAAAAGGCTATGACCTTGACTGACCTGACAAACAAGAGGGCTCCTAACACAGTAGTTTGGGGCCAAAAAATGAAAACAGGCCCTTACACATGAAACTATATTGTTGGATTTTTCTCTACCTTTTATTGCCCGGGCTGACATTTTGGTCACAGGTTAGTGCCGTGTTGAGCAAGAGTGTCATTTGTGTAGAACACCACATTGTGTTGCTGAGCCAGAAACTATTGGACCTTGAAACCAGGTATGTGGCTATGGAAAGGGAAGTATTGGTTAATGAGTGAGCTATTCTTCAGCTGAGGTACTACCTACATGGCCATGAATTCATTCTAGTCATCGACCATGCAACTTTATAGTGGATGGCGCTGCACAAATAATCAAACCAACATGTCACTCAATGTTTCTTGGACATTCAGTCATTTAAATTCAAAGTCCTAGATTGCCATGGTTCCCTCCATGTCAATGCCGATGCCTTTTCTCAGAGATATGGCCACACGGTTTGGGCTACCTGACCCAATTCGTCTGGGCTTGGGTGGGGGGCATGTCACACACATGTGCTTAGGAGACAACTTTTTAAATAAAGGCTCATATAAATGTAATTACACTCCCAACCAGCGGTTGGTGCTGTTGCCTAATGCTTTTTCTCGACCTCCCTTTGCAGAAGCAGTCATTGACCGTTGCATCCTGAAAAATGTCATGTCAATTCCAGGCAACCTGAACCCACTTCTTCCTGCCCTGGCTGATGATATGTAAACATAGGCACTTGTCATTTGAGGGGACATCCTCTGACAGTGTGGAGTATTTTTACAAGGAATTCACTTTAATTATTTTAAAAATTGCTAAAGAGACAACTTGTACTCTGTTAATGAAATACAGAAAAAATGTCTGCATGTGTATTGAGTGTTCAGTTTGTACAAAATACTTCACTGCAGCAACCCTATTAGATGGAATAGTACAAGGATTATAAAGATGATTCAAAATCAGTCAAGGGTGCTTTTAAAAATAAGCAAAACTTATAAAACAATTATAAAAAATATTTTAAACACTAATGACAGGAATAGAGTGTTCTCATCCAAACATAATTCTTTTGTTAAAGGTTTAAGTTCTGCAGTTTCTATAGAATTGTGCACAATGCTGTTCTTTGAAGTATTACACTTATTTGTTAAATTCAGTTCCTAATTCTCTAATGAGTTCATCAAATCACAGATGTCTTCATTATATTTGTTTGTCCAGAGCCGCTCAGGGCCTTCAGTGGTCTCTCCTCACAGCTCCACGGTGGTCCAGCTGCTGGCTCTCTGCTGTTTATTTCTTCTCCCTGCAATTGCTGTTTGTTTGTTTGTTTTTAATGGACAGAGCAGTGAGCAGAACATTCAATCAGTGGTTTAAAATGAGCTGAGGATGTGCCCAGTGGTGGTCTGACACTCCATCCTATCCTTCACCCAGTGCTGCTCAGAGCCAATTTACTGGCACATTACAAGTGTTATTTAGACCAAAAGAAGCCATTATGAAGGTCTTGGTACATAACAGTATTAGACACATACAAACCAAAGACATGTGTGTGTGTGTGTGTGTGTGTGGAGCAGTCCACTCCGCTCACATCAACCACAGCCATGGGAGTTGGTTTGAAGATGTAGAAGCTTATACCAGTGTGACTTGTCCTTTGTAAGATGGCGCATGCCTGCAGTTTTAACGTTTTTCAGCACTTGCATGCCCCTCACTTCTCACTCAGCCCAAGCAGACAAACTCAGCTTTGTGCTGCATGCATGTTTTACATTCACACAATGAGCTACCATACGTTTACCTGACACCGGTTCCTGCCAGTCCCGCTCAATTTGTGCTACAGCTGCACTTGACTCAACCTCCCTGTGAATCACCTGGTTAAGTAACCCTGTAAACTGTTAAACGGGTAACACTTAAGGATTTTCTAGTCTGCACAAGTCCACTGCACTCTGTCAGCCTGCGAGTGTCTTTACTTCGCACACACGCATCCCTCCCAGTTATTATTATTATTATTATTATTATTACCCAAGCAGCAGCGGGTGTAAGGCAAGAAGCACACGTGCCAGTATGACGCCTCTTTAATAAAAATAATAATTTGCATTTATAGAGAGCCTTTCACAAACTCAAAGTCACTTTACATACAGTAAAAAAAAAATTACACAACAGACAAAAGAAGAGGAAAGTTTTTAGTTGAGATTTAAAGGTGGAGAAAGAGGAGCAATCTTGGAGAGACTGAAGAAGAGAGTCCCAGAGTTGAGGGGCCATAACACTGAAGGAGCTGCCTGCCCTCCTAGGGTGGTGAGTCAGTAAGGAGATTGCTGTTCGAGGACCTCAGAGAGCGACAAGGAGTGTAAGGAGCTAGGAGCTGATTGAGGTAGAGGAGGGCAAGGTTATTTAGGGCTTTGAAGGTGACAAGCAGAATCTTGAATTTAATCCTTGATGGAACCAGTGAAGCTGGGAGAGAACAGGAGAGATGTGAGAAAAACACTTTGTGTGGCTGAGGAGTTCTGCATGCACTGTGGCCTCTGTGTAGATTTAGGGAGGCTGATGAAGAGGGAATTACAGTAATCAATATGAGACTTTATGAAACAATGAACCAGAGTTTGAGCCTCATTAAAGGACAGAAATGGACGGAGGCGGGCAATGTGACAGAGATGATGGAATGAAATTTTGGAAAGAGACCTAATGTGTAGCTGAAAGTTAAGTGAGGAATCAAACAAAACACCAAGATTTCTGACAACAGGAGCAGGTTTGACAAGTCGACCATCAACAGAAACAGAGAAGTTGGATTCATTAAAAGTTGGGAGTTTGGGCCGACCAGTAACACTTCCATTTTATTGGCATGAAGTTTGAGAAAGTTATTTTCCATCCTTAGCTTCAGATCAGTGATGCAGTCGGTGAGTGTGCTGGGAGGTGAATCTGTAGGGGAGTCTGTACTAAGATATGCAGAGCTCAATCACACAGCCAAGGAGAACACATTCATAAAGTGTCCCTTTGTTTAAATATATTTAAGAAACACAAGAAAATGATCACAGAGGTCTGTTTCTGGTGGCTGATGATGGTGTTGAACTCTTTTTAACTCACTTTGATGTTGGAGAGCTTTGAGAACTCCGGATTTCTTACACGTTTTTTAATAACGCAGGTTCCTCACCTTCCAGGTTACATGTGGCCTTATAACCACACCAATGCTTACAGAACTTCTTACACACCTCTTGTAAAACACACACCCTGCTTTCCAGTTTATTACACAATAAAGACATTTCAAGCTTCATCAGTGCACTTCAGACTTGAAGAAAAATTCACAATTAATGCCAGGAGGAGTAGTAAGAATTACATTATTGTAAGGAATTAATATCACCTTCTGCAATGTCTCCCTTCGTAAGAATAAGATTAAAAATGTACAGTTTAAGTAATGAGGTTCATTGAAGTCGATGATGTAGTTGTAGAACTTCTGTCTCTAATGAAGCCTGAGGCACAAGTGCTGTTCTTCTAGTGGCTTTGAAATACGAATATAAAACGTATAAAGGGTCCAATCAACACAATAATTACTAAGACAGGCAAGAATGCCCTTAAAAATACTTCACAGTGTGTCCTAAATGAAGATGTCAGCCATTCTGCTCGTTCTTTTTGAAAGTAAGCTGCATCATGTGAGCCTGCAGTCCCTTGTACTACGTTTGGTGTACAGGGGGCCATGTCTATAAATATTGTGAGGGGATATCAGGTACAACACCGAGAATAAAATGAGTAACAACATGTCATGCAATTTTGGAGACCACAGTCATCGGGGTGGTCCAGTGAACAATCACATGAGCAACAACATGGCCAATATAACAAGAAGCTCACCACTCAGGATAGTTTCTCTGCCAGCGGGCACAGTCATTTATACAGCTGTGAATGCCTGAAGTTCATTCTTTTTAGGTTTAGCCCACCATGACAGCTGTGACTTATTCAGACCCCACGCACTGGACTGTGTTTCCTCAAGGATACGGTGAAAGGCCTGTGGTGTTTTCACAAAGTCTTTAACGTGAACTTGACACAGCTGAGTTTACACACCCAATCTTAATACACTACAGTATACTGTTGAGCTACAGTGATGTGCTCTCAACACACAAGCTATCATCGTATAAAGTTACATTCAAACAAATGTGGGACACCTGGGTCATGTCCTGTGTGGAAACATGAGAGCCAGGAGTGTATCACTGCCATTCAGAACATCTCACGAATGGAGGTGTCACCCCCTGATGGCATGACCAGTACTCTAAGTGGACTCCACCTCACACATTACACTGCTGACAGATCTGCTTCACGCATGCATGAATAATTTTTTTTTATTATTCATTTTATTACAATCCATACAAAACAATCAAGTTTTAAAAAAAAAAAAATTAAGTTAAGAACAGATCAATCCCCACCCCTGAGAGAGAGAGCAAGCCAAACGGCGTAAAATTTAAGGTTTGTAAACATACCTAAATTAATAAATTCTCTGTGCTTTATAAACTTATTTTAAAATATTACTGATTAGATCCTGCCATGTTCTGAAAAAAGTCTGTACGGATCCTCTAACTGAATATTTGATTTTTTCCAATTTTAAATAGTATAACACATCAGTTTCCCACTGACTTAAAAGAGGAGAGTTTGGGTTCTTCCAGTTTATCAGAATGAGTCTGCGTGCCAACAGTGTAGTGAATGCAATCACAATTTGTTTGTCCTTCTCCACTTTAAGACCCTCTGGAAGAACCCCAAACACAGCTGTTAAGGGGTTAGGAGGGATTGTGAGTCCAAGGCTGTCTGAAAGGTAATTAAAAATTTTTGTCCAGAATAATGTTAATTTGGTGCAGGCCCAGAACATGTGACCTACTGAGGCTGGGACTTGATTGCAACGTTCACAGGTTGAATCATGTCCTGGAAACATTTTGGAGAGTTTTAGTCGAGACAGATGTGCTCGATATATAATTTTGAGTTTTTCCCATTGTCCTCTTGGATCTTTGAAAGGAAGGGATGGTAAAATGATTTTATATATTGTAGAGATGGAGTCTAATTCCTTGAGATTGAGCAATATTTTTTCCAGCGTTGATGAGGGTGCAAGATGAGAAAAATCTGGAAGGTTCTGTTTAACAAAGTTCCTGATTTGAAGATAGAGAAAGAAATGTGTAGCTGGAATGTTAAATTTGGAATGTAATTGTTCATAGGATGCAAAGACGTTGTCTATATAAAGATCTCTAAGCAAGTTAATTCCAAATTTTTTCAGATATTAAAAACTGCATATGTTTGTGAAGGTTGAAAGAGGTGGTTCTCTTGCAAAGGTGCCACAGATAGAAGCTTCTCCGTCTTAAAATGCTTTCTACATTGGTTCCAGATTCTAAGTGAGTGGAGCACAATTGAGTTATTAGTGTATTGACGATAACGTGTGTTTATTGGAGCGCAAAGCAAGGAATACAAAGAAGTACTGCAGGATTTTACTTCTATTGCTGACCAAGCCTGTGTATGTTCTTCTATTTGTGTCCAAGTTCTTATCGCCTGTATATTTGCTGCCCAGTAATAAAACTGGAAGTTAGGTAGAGCCATGCCGCCTTCTGCCTTTTGTCTTTGTAGGGTCGCTCTTTTGAATGCGTGGATGTTTTGAATTCCAAATAAATGAGGTTATTGTTGAATCTAATTGCTTAAAGAATGATTTATTAATGTATATTGGGATGTTTTGAAATAAAAAAAGGAGCTTAGGAAGAATATTCATCTTAACAGTGTTAATTCTTCCAGCTAAAGTGAGATGAAGTGTTGACCATCTATGCAAGTCTTGTTTAATTTTTTCCATGCAGACAGCGAAATTTTGCTGATATAGAGCTTTATGTTTACTTGTGATGTTTACCCCGAGGTATTTAAACTGTTCTGCAATGATAAAAGGTAGGGTGTCTAATCTAATATTATATGCTTGAGAATTCACTGGAAAGAGTACACTTTTATTCAGATTAATTCTGAGACCAGAGAGCTTTTGAAATTCTGTGACTGCTGCTAAGACTGCAGGCACAGAATTTTCTGGGTCCGAAATATTCAGTACCATGTCATCTGCATATAATGAGATTTTCTGTTCCAGTCCTTCTCTGCTAATCCCCTTTATCTGATCAGTATTTCGACAATGTATTGCCAGTGGTTCAATGGCAATCGCAAACAGCAGCGGTGACAAAGGGCATCCTTGTCTAGTGCCACGTTCTAGTTTAAAGTAGTCTGAGCAAATGTTGTTGATGCAAACTGAAGCTTCTGGGTTAGTATACAGTAATTTAATCCATGCACAAATGTTTGGGCCAAACCCAATATAGTAAAAAGTTATTTCCATTCAATCATGTCGAATGCTTTTTCTGCATCCAATGATAATAATATTTCTGGGGTGTTTGATTTAGTTGGTGAGTATATTACATTAAACAGGCGTCGAAGATTTGAAGATAAGTGTCGGCCCCTAATAAATCCAGTTTGGTCTTGTGATATTACCGAGGGGAGCACTTTCTCCATCCTTCTGGCTATGATTTTAGAGAGTATTTTAATTTTGTTATTCAGAAGTGAAATTGGTCTGTATGATGCACATTGTAATAAGTCCTTATTTTGTTTTGGAAAGACAGTGATTAGTGCTTGGCGAAAGGTCTGAGGAAGAGATTGGTTATCTCTGGCTTCTGTAAATGTTGCTAATAGGAGGGGAGCTAGCTGAGCGGAGAATTTCTTGTAAAATTCTGCAGGGTAGCCGTCGGGGCCTGCTGCTTTTTCACCTTGGAGTGACTTTATAGCATCTAGTAATTCTGATAATGCCAGAGGTTTATCAAGTTCCTCCACACTAAAAGTGTCTATTTGTGGTATCTGTAATGTATCCAGAAATGCATTAGATTGTGTATTATCTTCTTAAAAGTCAGAGTCTTATTTTCAACAATTGACCGTCTGTTAAACCCAGGGAACACAAAGGAATGCCCCCAGAATACTTCCAGTGAAACCTGTGAGAACATTGCTGTATTTTTCACTCAAAAAATTAATGATATTAGAGATAACATAGTATATCTCCCGAACACTGCAGAACCTCCAAAGCCCCGGTACTCCGTTATAAACAAATTAAATGCTTTCACCAGGATAGATTTACCTGAATTACATAGTATAATCTCTCAACTGAAATCCTCCACCTGCGTCCTTGACCCAATACCAACCAGGTTTTTCAAAGAAATATCAGGCGTTCTAATTGACAATATTCTGGACATAGTAAATTCGTCATTAGATACGGGGGTCTTTCCAGACTGTCTTAAGACTGCTGTAGTTAAACCCCTTCTTAAGAAACATAATCTTGACCCCTCTGCCTTTGAAAATTTTAGACCCATTTCTAACCTGCCCTTCTTAAGTAAAATTTTAGAGAAGGCAGTCATTATGCAGTTAAATGACCACCTAAATAAACATGCTATTCTTGATACTTTTCAGTCAGGCTTCAGAACAAATCACAGTACAGAAACTGCACTTGTTAAAGTAGTAAATGACTTGCGGGTAAATGCAGACAGAGGCCATTTATCTGTTCTCATCCTCTTAGATCTGAGTGCTGCATTTGACACCATTGATCATAATATTCTTAGAAATCGCCTTAGTCAATGGGTGGGCCTCTCTGGCAGTGTCTTAAATTGGTTTGAATCCTACCTGGCAGGGAGAAAATTCTTTGTGAGTTGTGGTAATCAAATCTCAAAGACAATGATATCCGATATGGTGTTCCACAAGGCTCTATCCTGGGTCCGCTGTTATTCTCAATCTATATGCTTCCGTTAGGTCAGATTATCTCAGGTTACAATGTGAGCTACCACAGCTATGCTGATGACACACAGCTGTACTTATCTATAGCACCTGATGACTCCGACTCTCGATACACTAACACAATGTCTTACTGGTATTTCTGAATGGATGAATAGTAATTTTCTCAAACTAAATAAAGAGAAAACTGAAATTTTAGTAATTGGCAATAATGGATTCAGTGAGGTTATCAGAAATAAACTTGATGCACTAGGATTAAAAGTTAAGACGGAAGTAAAAATTTAGGGTAACCGTTGACTGTAATCTGAATTTTAAATCACATATTCATCAGACCACTAGGACAGCATTTTTTCACTTAAGAAACATAGCTAAAGTTAGACCTCTTATATCATTGAAAGATGCTGAGAAATTAATTCACGCTTTTGTTTTCAGTAGACTAGATTACTGTAATGCACTCCTCTCAGGACTACCCAAAAAAGACATAAATCATTTGCAACGAGTGCAGAATGCAGCTGCTAGAATCCTAACTGGGAAAAGAAAATCCGAACACATTTCTCCAGTTTTGATGTCACTACACTGGTTGCCTGTGTCATTCAGGATTGACTTTAAAATACTGCTTATGGTTTATAAAGCCTTAAATAATCTCGCTCCATCTTATATATCGGAATGCCTGACACGTTATATTCCAAATCGTAACCTTAGATCTTCAAATGAGTGTCTCCTTATAATTCCAAAAGCTAAACTTAAAAGAAGTGGTGAGGCGGCCTTCTGCTGCTATGCACCTAAAATCTGGAATAGCCTGCCGATAGGAATTCGCCAGGCAAATACAGTAGAGCAATTTAAAACACTGCTGAAAACACATTACTTTAACATGGCCTTTTATAACTTCACTTTAACATAATCCTGATACTCTGTATGTTCAATTCTTCATAATAACTATTCATGGTGGCTCTAAAATCCGTACTGACCCCTACTCTCTTCTGTTTCTTTTTCCGTTTCTTTGTGGTGGCGGCCTGCCACCACCACCTACTCAAAGCATCATGATGCTCCAACAATGATGGACTGAAAGCCAGAAGTCTACGTGACCATCATCATCAGGTCCTTCCATGAAAATATGATGATTTATGTTAGGTAGAATGCCCAGAGGGGACTGGGCGGTCTCTTGGTCTGGAACCCCTACAGATTTTATTTTTTTCTCCAGCTTTTGGAGTTTTTTTTGTTTTTTCTGTCTACCCTGGCCATCGGACCTTACTCTTATTCTATGTTAATTAATGTTGACTTATGTTTATCTTTTATTGTGTCTTCTATTTCTCTATTCATTTTGTAAAGCACTTTGAGCTACATTTTTTTTGTATGAATATGTGCTATATAAATAAATGTTGATTGATTGATTGATTGATTGAGTAGTATATAGGGATTTATAGTAGTCTCTGAAAGTGTACATTATATTATTGTGTTCGATGATTTTATCTCCGTTTGTGTTAGTGATTACCGAGATTGCGTTGCGCACTTCTTGCTTGTGAATTTGTTGAGCTAAAAGCTTATTAGCTTTCTCTCCATGTTCATAGTAATGATGTCTGGATTTGTAAATTAGTTGTTCAGTTTCTTTAGTTGTCAAGAGGCTTAATTCTGAATGTAGAGCCTGCATCCTCCTATGTAGAGTCTCGATTGGTAGTCTGGCGTGCTCTTCATCTATTTTAGTAATTTCGTTTTTTATTTCTGCTACTTTCTTCGCTTCGGATTTATTTCTGTGGGAAAGATATGAGATAATCTGTCCTCTTAAGAAGGCCTTAAGAGTTTCCCAGAGTATCCCTGCAGAGATCTCGGGGGATGTATTTGTCTCTAGAAAGAATTTGATTTGTTTGGATATAAATTCAGTACAATTCTCGTCAGCTAATAGAAGTGGGTTGAGGCGCCATCTGCGGGGTGAGTGTATGGGGCTTAGTAATTTCAGCTCACATGCATGAATAATTTACGGTGTAAACATGCATGTCACTACCTGATTGGTACTCCACCTGGATTTACACCTCACAAGGGGTACATTAAGTGACCATAATGGGAATATTATGGAAGGACTTGCTTGTTCTGCATGTATTCATTATATCTTGTGCTGGATTATGCTTGCTGTGCTGGTCACTATGCAACACAGATCGGGTAGTGACAGGGACAGCTCCCCAAGTGTATAGCGCTAGCCACTCGCATCACAGATTCTGTGGGGATGCATACGTTAACTTCATGTACTTAAAAGCTCAACCAGCAATTTACTATTTCAAAGTTCCAGTGCAGAACAAGACTGTCACCAAGTCTACAATTCTGATCCCTTTTGCGCTCACAGAGTTTCTGTCTTTGGCGCATTGATTGGCTGTGCCAAGCAGCAGTGGCATGAGACTGGCACGTTCTATTGTTTAAAGTTGTGCTCCAGGCAGCTGGCAACTCTTTTTTCTTTCCAGAGTATCAGTGCAGATGCTTTGCAAATACTATCTTATTATATAGAAAGGGTATAAAAAAACTGGTCAAGTAACTATGGGCCAGTAAAGTTATCATGCATCGTAGGAAAGTTCATGTTAGGAATTACAAATGAGAAGCTTGAGCAGCACATGGTAAGAAAAGGACGTTTACTGAAAAATCAGTATTGGTTCAGTCGACGGTGGTCATGTCTTTCTAATATGCTGGAATTCTTTGAGGAAGCAACAAAAAGATATGATCAGACCTGTTGAAATGACATTACTGATTCAGTCTTCATAAAGCATTTGATAAGGTACCACATGAGACATTGGGTATCAAACTACAGAAAGTGGGAGTTCATGATGGGGTGTGTAGATGGCTGCTGATCTGTCTAAAACACAGGAAGAGTGTAAATAAACAAATTAACAAGCCTTCTCCTACCTGAATAGGTTCTACGGTCACGTCCTTCAGAGTCTTCAGACCCATGCAGATATCAACGGGACCCTCCTAATGTTTGCCGTGTGCAGTCCTACTGATGAGAATAAAAGTTAAAAAAAAAAACCACTAACTTTTACAAGTACTATAAATTTACAACGGCTTTTACAGATGCAAATCAAATGTATGTGTTTATTGTATAATATTAACAATAAGAGCAACTCAGTACTCAAATCGGTAAATATACAAGGCAATCAGCATCGAACCAGGGGACTCTTGATTACAAGTCAGCAATTGTTACTGCTGTGCCACTGAAGCTGTTGTATCATCCTTGAACTTTTCGTGAAAGTGTTTATTTGACCTTATGTGTACATTTCGTCATTTATTACTAAAATATGAAAAATGTTTCTGTTTTAACGATGTGTTTACACAGATTATTGTGGAAACGAAACACACATGAAATGTACATGTTCCAACTGACAATCTATTATTTTCATTCTAAAACTCCAGCACTTCACTCCGAGATAATCAAGGCATGAGCTGGGTGAACTTTGTGCCCGTTCTGCGGCAGTGAGGGGATTGGCATAGTAGGCTACTTGCTGCTTGTCATGATCGACACATTTACAAGACAAAAGACATGATGGAGAGGTATGAAGGGATTTAAGGTGGGACGGGTTTACAAGTTTTTTTCGTAGGCTTTGGTAATTCTAGTGTTAAATCATACAGCAATTATAAGGTAAAAAATAAATCATTCTATAATCCTTTTAACAATTTAAAGAACATGATAAAAAACTAAATAAAATCATTTTAGAGTGTGTCTAATTTGATATTTTATTTTTTGTGCTCTCTTTATAAGTTGCATCAATACTACAAAGACAAAATGATAATCGATATTAGTGCACCAGGCCAGAAAAGAGAACTCTAAGAAGGGAGACACTTTCAACAACTTCATTAGTGTAATGGATTTTGTAACCTGCAACTCATCAGTCTGTGGTTAGGGGAAAGGAAGAGACGTCAAGGGAATAAATAAAATAAAACTCAGTGCAAACTGGAGAAACCTGAGACGAGAATCTGATACTAGAGAGCAAAGTCAAGGAATTTAACACCAAATGACTCCAGCTGTGTGTATTTATATAATGGCATTTCACCTGAACAGACATTACAATCAGGAAATACGATGAGCTGAATCAAATTTAGGATCTAAATGTACAATCACAGCATTGTCTGGATTAGTGACACAACTTGACACAAAGAACTTTCACGTGTTTGAATTCAACATGCTGAGGTTTAAATAATCACACAGATATAAAGCATCAGGACTTTGTTAATGACCACTTAAAGAGACACTGGTGTTCAAATCATCACTAAATCATTCATTACAAAGAAATAAAATATCAAAACACAGGACTGAGCACACACCTCTGTATCGTGTCGTTAGATTTTTAACTCTCTTACATCTTCTGTGTATGAAGTAGCAGGAGTCATTGTGCACTACTGTACAACAACCCAGCAGCCATTTGAAAATTGAAAGAGAAAGAAAGAAAGCCTGAACAATTTGTGTTGTGCCTATCATGGAAGACATGTGAACTTACACAATATTTATCTGAGCATAAATAACAAGAATAAACAGCTGAGAGAAATGACAGGGCTGAAAAGTGAAGAAGTTCAGTGCAACCCGATAGGAGAACCTGAGAAGTTTAACCTCAAAATGGGTTCAGCATCATACAAATGATAATGATAATAACACTTAAATTAAAAAATAAACCATGAAATAAAGTTTAAACATAAAATGGAAAAATATGAAATAAAGTATCAAGTATAATATTAGCTTTGATTAGGGGCAATATATAAAATGACATTTCATGTTAACATTCCTGAAATAAGATCACTAAATCAAATGTATTAATGTCCAAAGTTAGAATGTTCAGTCCAGAGTCAAAGCACTGCCTTAAATTAATAAAATACATCTAAAGAATCAAAACCCTAACTTAAAAACCCCAACTTGAAAGCATCATTGTGATGATAAATAAAGGCGTTTCCTATTCAATAATTTTACATTATCAGATACTTCATCATTTCACTGACTTCCTTTTTTGTCTTTCTCTTTCTTCCATTTTCTAATCTCATTTTTCAAATAAACAGCTGTGCTGACCCACCGACTACGCCTTAGTGCAACAGATATTTTTGTACTTAGATAAACAAGTCTAAATCGCCTTGATTATTACTGTGATCGGTGTGCGTTTGGATGGATGGAAAATATGTTATGCAAAGCAGCTGATGCTAAGAAAATGTATATGTATATATTTGCAAGTATAAGAGTTCTTTGTGTTAACCATATGAATGCATTTAGATTGTTAAGGTATGTGATGTCGGAAAGTTTATTAAGCATTAGAACCTAGGTGTAGAAAATAGCCACAAGATAAATAAAAGAAATAAATGAAGGGTGTGTTAGCTCTTTAGAAATTACACTCTGTCTTAGTTAGAGAAAAAAAAAAAGAAGTTACTCCACCAGTAAGGAAGGGCTGCTTGTGAAGCTGCAAATATAAGATAAGCCTTGCGTACGTGACTGAAAAAATATGAAAACCTGCTGAAAAAAGGGCAACAAGGCTGTGACGTCATACTGTCAGTGACAAGCTGACAGGCACTGCACAGACTCTCTGCTCACCAAGAAAGAAAGAAATAAAAAAGATTTCTGTTTGTTTGAATCGGTGTCTGCCTGCTGTTGTCTCGAACCTTCATCCTCAGTGTTTGATGATTTAAGAAAAGGAAGACGTCCAGTAAATCAGACAAAGACAATCAGCACAACGTCAGACTGACAGAGAGCAACGGGGGGAATACTGTCTGGAATTTAATGTGAGGGTCCGGAAAAGACAAAACACACAGCTGTTACTGTACACTGTATGTGTGTGTGTGTGTGTGTGTGTGTGTGTGTGAGGGCCTCTCATGAGCACAGGGTGGTCCAGCACATTCCATGCAGGAGTCTGAGGGGCTCTGAGCAGCACAGCACAGGATGGAGTGTCAGACCACCACTGGGCACAACCTCAGCTCATCTGAACCTGCTGATTTAATGTGCTGCTCGCTGTGATGAGGAAAGAAAGTCAAAGTGACTGAGAACAAAAAAAACAAAAACAGCAGACAGAGGAGAAGAAGGAAACTGCAGAGAGCCAGCAGCTGACCACTGTGGAGCTGTGAGGAGAGACCACCACAGCCCTGAGCGGCTCCTGACAAACAAATATAATGAAGACATCTGTGATTTGATGAACTCATTAGTGAGTAAGAACTGAAATGAACAAACAAACATCCTGAGAGAATTTGTGAAGCAAACACAGCAGAGAGACGCCTCATGTGAATTACGTCAGCAGAGAGAATATGGCAGTCGCAGGGCCTCAGTGTATAAACATCTCAGTGTGCAGGCAGGACGGCTCAGTGACATCAGGGGACAGACATGGAGTTCAAACAACTGAGATTTGGACGTTGTTATCCTCACAGTAATACATCTTGTCGTAAACTGATTTATGAAACTGAAGTTTATGGACTTTTTTACACTTTCTCGTGTCTTTTGCTTTTATCGACAATCTTTGGAAATCTTCTTGTCATCATTTCTATTTCTCATTTTCTTCAGCTGCACACGCCGACTAATCTTCTGATCCTTTCACTCGCAGCGGCCGATTTCTTATCAGGGTTTCTTTGTGATGCCCCTTTTCTTTGATTGGCCTGATTGATGGTTGCTGGTACTTTGGAGCTATTTATTGTTATTTGTATCAGGCACTTGCAAATATTCTTAGCACTGTAGTTGTATATAATGTGGTTTTAATATCCATTGATCGCTACATTGCTGTCTGCCATCCTTTCTTTTACAGCTCAAAAATAACTTTAAATGTTGCGAAGGTCAGCATTGCTGCAGTGTGGCTGTTTGCACTTTTAATTACACTCGTACTTTTATGTCTTAGTGATATTGTAACAGAGCGATGTGAAGGAGTCTGTGCTGTATTCACTTATGATGAAATGATCATTTTTATTTTACTCATTACTTTTTTTATTCCTTATTCACTGATGATTGGTTTTTATATCAGAATATTTGTAGTTGCAAGAAGCCATTCAAGAGCCATCAACTGTATGATAGAAAAGAGACAAACTGAGGAGGTGAGTGACAGAAAAATATCAAAACCGTCTGAAAGAAAAGCCGCAAAAACATTAGGAGTAGTCGTGGGGGCTTTTATTATCTGCTGGCTGCCTCTTTACTTTTACAATCTTTTTGCTGATATTAATAACATAATTGCAGTTATCATCAGGAATGTCCTTGTGTTGGTAAGTGAAGTGAACTTTGCAGTTAATCCAATTCTTTACGCTTTTCTTTATTCCTGGTTCAGAAAAGCACTGAAAATAATCTTGACTTTTAAAATATTTAGTCCAGCTTCTTCAGTGCTCAATTTGCTGTAAATGGTAAAGAAAATAAAAAATGTAATTTTCTGAACTTGGATATTTTAAATTATTTGTAAATTATTCTTTTGCTCATTTTTCATATTTTCAGTGCAATACCTGGACGTATTTCTTAACAATACAATCATTTCATATTCACTGTATTGTTGTGAAGGCTGTTTTTGTTAAAATTGTACTTTATTCATGTGGAGTGTACACTGTTTATGATTATTGCTTATTTCACCAGTTATTTTCATAAATATTCTCCTTATTTGAATGTGTAATAAACAGCACTGAAAATATAGGAGACTGCTGGTAATTCATATAAACTCGTCAAGGGTTTCTTGTTGACTTTTTTATTTTTATTTTTTTAACATTGTAAAATGTTTATAGCTGCTTCTATTATTTTGGAACAGAGTTATTTATTTGATCATAAACTAATTAATGTGCTGAATTTTACCCAATATCTGAAAATATAAATATCTTTTAACATCTGCAGTTACAATTTTACAGAATTTCATATTTCACAATTAAAAACTCCACAGCAGAGCTCAGATGACGGCCGACATTCTGATCAGCTTTGGTCAGACGGTGGAGATTTGTTTAAGAGTCAAATTCTACGAAATGTTCCTTCAGTGTTTTAGTTTTGTATCATAATAAACGTTTCATTTTAATCTTGAAGTTAATGTTAATCTGCAGTCCTTGTAGCCGCAGGAGTGTAAGGTGAGTTCTAGCACGGATAAAACGTGAGCCTAATGAAGTCTCTCAGTCCAAAAGTTTGTTTTAAAATATTTAGTGAAAATTCAAAGCAAACAATCCACAGAAGAATAAAGAAAAAAGTTTTTACACACGTAGAATAAAAGGCAAAAAAAGAATAAATGTATCTTCTCTAAACGTAGCTTTTCTTGTAAAACTTTGGTTGTTTTTATACTTAAAGATTCTTAACTTCTTCTTCTGTACTCTTTAAACGTACGATGCAGCACATTCAATTAAGTGCTTTGTCTTACATGTTTCTTGTCACCCAAAATACACACACAAGGCACGAAAGACATGGAAGACACGGTTTAAAATCACACGCCTTCTACGCCTTAAACATGGCAAGGCTGATCACTAACTGAGAATAACGTTTAGTCAGAGAAGTGAGAAATAGTTAGAATAAAACAATTCAATTCAACTTATGCGGTTATAGGAACCTCCCATAGATTAATCACTAACATTTAATAAAACATTTATGTATCTTATGTAACTAGCAAATGGCTCTTACACTCCTCAATAAGGCAGCAGATGACAGACGAGTGCAGACGGAGCAGTCGGCCTTCACTCCTCACACTGCTGGCTCACTAAATGACACTGAGGTGACTGTGAGGAACTGAAATGGACGACTGAGAAAGTCAAATGAGGTTTGATGTCCACAATTAAACATAGGATTTGCTCCTTTAGACCGACATTTGTTAATATTTGTGAAGTCTCATTAGTCGCAGTGCTCACCTCATACAGAACACAATTAATACTTCAGAGAACAGCATTGTGCTCAGTTCTATCAAAACAGAGAAACTTAAACCTTTAATAAAGAAATAACATTTGTATGTTAGTAATTGTTTGCCTATCACAACATTTATTTCTTTTGAGAGGCACATCACAAATTGCTCAGGTTTTCCCTCTTCCCTCTTTCATTTGTCAAATGTCTGCTGAGTTTTGTAGAGCACTCCTCCTGCTGTTTCATACACAGAAAGTGTTCGGTTATCTTGGTAAGACATTTAAAAATCTAATGACACAATACAGAGGAGTGCGCTCATTCATGTGTATTGATATCTTTGAAATGAATGCTTTAGTGAGGATTTGAACTCGTGTCTTTTTCAGTGATCTTTAACAAAGACCTGACACTTGATATCCGTGTGTTTAGATAAACCTCAGCATGTTGATTTCCAACACATGAAAGTCCTTTGTGTCAAGTCGTGTCACTAATCCCAGACAATGCTGTGACTCTCCACTCAGATCCTAAATTTGATTCAGTTCATCGTATTTCTTGATTGTGATGTCTGTTCAGGTGAAATGCCATTATATAAACACACACAGCTGAAATCATTTGTCTGTTAAATTCCTTGACTTTGCTCTCTGGTGTCAGTTCTCATCTCAGGTTTCTCCAGTCTGTACTGAGTTTTATTTTATTTATTCCTCTGACGTCTCTTCCTTTCCCCTAACCACAGGCTGACAAGCTGCAGGTTACACAATCCATTTCACTGATGAAGTTGTTGAAAGTGTCTCCCTTCCCAGAATTCCATTTATTGGCCAGATGCACGAATGTGGACAAGTAAATTTTTTTTAGATGTATTGGTGCAACACACAAGGAGAGTATAAAATAAAAAAACATCAAACATGGCACATTGTAACGTGATTTTATTATGTTTTATATCATGTGCTTGCTATCGAGGCCACAAGTGAACCGACGTTGGCAATAACTCCACCCAGGGAGGTCAGGCCTGATTTGCTCTTGGAACTTCAATGTTAATTTTTGCAAACATCAGCATCTTTTAAAAAAGAAAAGTGTTATGACGATTTACTTAAGTTAACTGACAGTGTACCACCCACTCCATGTCACTAGAACCCTACTTTGTATTTTAAAACGGTTTATTCTGTCATTTGTCAGAACATGAGGGCAAGTTAGCACACGCCCTCTTGGAAGGCCATCTTGGAACTGAGAAAACACTCATAAGGATAAAACTTTGATTTTACTGTCATGGATTTAATGAGGATATCCGTCGCTTTTGTGTTTCGTGTCTGGCATGTCAGCTGCGACAGATTCCTAGAAAAGACCATTCTCCTCTTGTTGCAATCTTCTGATAGATATATGAACTTCTGAAAGTATCGGGTGGACATAGTAGATCCTCTCGAACCCTCGGCCTGAGGACATAAATTAGATTATGCTACAGGGTATCCAGAGGCCATTCATCCATCCATCCATCCATTATCCACTGCTTATCCGAGGTCGAATAACTGGGAACAGTTATGTACCCCTCTTGCTATTTGCATACCAAGAATTCCCACAAGCCTCCTCATCACCTTATGATTTTTTTATTAGCAACAACCTCAGGGATTACTGGATATATTAAAAGATCGATAAAAAACTTGAGGTGCCCTATTCCATAAATATCTTAAAAATATATCACACAATTACTGTATGCAATATATTTGGTAAAATCAGACCAATACTAAGAGCTCATATGGAACTTGTGCAATGACTCCAAATCTATATCTATAGTAAGATGTTCCTGCAGTTTGCTCCCGGAGATTGGGTCAAGCTTCTTCCACTACCTATTACAAATTATTGGTTCATTGGCAAAGGTGCTATGAAATTAAGGAAAGGAAGGGGCTGATTGTCTGTTTGGTTAAACAACCCAAATAGTAACGAGAGGAAAGTTTTAGTCCCTGGTCCAGTCCTATGTATTGGTTCCAAAGGCCGATGGCAGTTAGCAGTTTTGCAATGACTTACGTAAGGAGGTTTCCTGCATATCTGATACTGAGAGTGCACAAACTCCTCGAGCAACTCAAAAAAGCATGATATTTGACCACACTTGACATGACCAAAGGGTATTGGAAATTCCTTTAAAAGAATCTGTTAAAGAAAAACAAAAAAATTAGCACTTTTAGTGGTCACTGGCAGTATCGAGTCCTCCCATTTGGTTACACAGCACACCGGCCACCTTCCAATGTCTTGTAAACAGAGTGCTATGGCCAACAACTCTTATAGTGCTGCCTACCAGAATGACATGCAACACATGCAGCAGGTTTGAGGAGTGCTCCTCACACTATATAAAGTGGAATTAAGATTATTTTGGATCAATTGAGGCCAAATAATTACACTATTTGGAGGGAGGTAGTAGAATTTAACCACAGTGTACCATCGTTAATGCTGTACTGAACTGGTCCTATTTACAAACCAAGTGGCAAGTTCAAGCATTCTTGGCATTTGTGGTGTACTACCTCTTTTTCCAAGAGGGCTATGCCCTTGACAGACCTGACAAACAAGAGAGCTCCTAATATAGTGGTTTGGGGCCCTTACACCTGTACCTGTATTGTTGGATTTTTCTCTGCCTTTTATTGCCCAAGCTGACATTTTGGTCACAGATCAGTGCCGTGTTGAGCAAGAGTGTCATTTGTTTATAACGCCATATAATTTTGCTGAGCCAGAAACTATTGGACCTGGAAACAGGGTATGTGGCTGTGGAAAGGGTAGTATTGGTGATTAAGTGAGCTATTCTTCAACTGAATTACTACCTCCATAGCCATGAATACACTCTAGTCATCGACCAACCAACTTTATAGTGGATGGTGCTGCACAAATAGTCAAACCAACATGTCACTCAATGTTTCTTGGGCCTTCAGTCATTCAACTTCAAAGTTCTCCATGTTAATGGTGATGCGCTTTCTCTGATATATGGCTACCTGACCCAACTGGTGTGGGCTTGGGGGGCTTTGGGGGATTCATGTCACACACATGTGCTTAGGAAACAACTTCTAGGCTCATATAAATGTAATTACACTCCCAACCAGGGGTTACTGTTGTTGCCTAATGCTTTTTCTCGTCCTCCCTCTGCAGAAGTAGTATTTGAGTGTAAACACAAGCACTTGTCATTTAAGGGGACATCCTCTGAAAGTGCGGAGTATTTGTACAAGGAATTCACAGCTAAAGAGACAACTTGTACTGTGTTAATGAAATACAGAAAAAAATGTCTACATGTGTATTGTGTGTTCAGTTTGTACAAAATATTTCACGGCAGCAACCCTGTAAGAGCCAATTTTAGAAAGTTAAAGTTTTGAGTTAAACTCGTATTAATGTTTGCTTTATTTGAATAGAATAGAATTTCTTCTACAGTATAGTCATAGACAATGGTAAAGTCTTTTTCCCCCTATAAGTTAGTAAGAGATAGAATCTTCATGCTACAGTATAACTGCGAAACAGGGTGATATTAGGTTTAGTTGTGTTTAGAACAGGTCCCAGTAAACAGGGACTTGAAAGAGCCATTCTCAAGTTAGAAATGGGATAAGCATACAGTTTTCTGACCATTTCGAAATGGTTCAGAAATTATAAGTGATTAGTAACGATTTATGATATAACAAAATTAAGCTTAGAACAAAATTTTTCTTATTATAATTTTTTCTTTTTGCTATTTTTCATTTTTCTTTTTTTTGTGTGAACTGTTTTACTTTAAGCTTAACTAAGCTTTTAAAAATGAAGATATTTGTCTGTGGAATCATTTCTGCATGTCAGGATTTATTGAATTGAATTTTTTGAGTTAGAGCTGCTGAATTTTGGAAACTTTACGAAAACGCAGCTACAAACCCTTTTAGATGGAATAGCATGAGGTTTATAAAGATTAAAAATCAGTCAAGGGTGCTTTTAAAAATAAGTAAAACTTATTAAACAATTATAAAAAATATTTTAAACAGTAATGACAGGAGGAGGGTTTTCATCCAATTGTAATTCCTTTCCTAAAGGTTTAAGTTCCGCAGTTTTTATTGAATTGTGCACAATGCTGTTCTTTGAAGTATTACATTTATTTGTTAATTTCAGTTCCTAATTCTCTAATGAGTTCATCAAATCTCAGATGTCTTCATTATATTTCTTTGTCCAGAGCCGCTCAGGACCTTCAGTGGTCTCTCCTCACAGCTCCACGGTGGTCCAGCTGCTGGCTCTCTGCAGTTTTCTTCTTCTCCCTGTAACTGCTCTTTGTTTGTTTTTTTATGGAAAGTTTAACATTCTTTGGACATCAGGCTTCACACATTATATAGTTTATGCCTACATTTTGTCATTTATTACTAAAATATGAAAAATGTTTCTGTTTTAACAATGTGTTTGCACAGATTATTGTAGAAATGGAACACACATGAAATACACGTGTTCCAACTAACAATCTATTATTTTCATTCTCCCAGATAATCAAGCCTAGAGCTGGGAGATCTTTGTGCCTGTTCTGCGGTGGTGAGGGGATGGCATAGTAGGCTGCTTGTTGCTTGTCTTGATCGGCACATTTACAAGACAAAAGATGCTGATGGAGAGGTGCGAAGGGATTTAAGGTGGGCCAGATTTACGAGTTTTTTTTGTAGGCTTTGGTAATTCTAGTGTTAAAGCATACAGCTTTAATAAGGTAAAAAATAAATTATTTTCTAACCCTTTTAACAATTTAAAGAACATGACAAAGACAAAATAAAATCATTGTAGAAAGTGTCTAATTTGATCTTTTTATTTTTTGTGCTCTCCTCGCATGTTGCATCAATACTACAAAGACAAATTGATAATCAATATTAGTGCACCAGGCCAGAAAAGAGAACTCTGGGAAGGGAGACACTTCCAACAACTTCATCAGTGCAGCAGATTGTGTAGCCTGCAACTCATCAGACTATGGTTAGGAGAAAGGGAGAGACGTCAAGGGAATGAATAAAATAAATGTTCCTGAGATGAGAACTGACACCAGAGAGTAAAGTCAAGGAATTGAACCACAAAACTACTTCAGCTGTGTGTATTTATATAATGGCATTTCACTTGAACAGACATCACAGTCAGGAAATACGATGAACTGAATCAAATTTAGGATCTGAGTGGACAGTCACAGCATTGTCTGGGATTAGTGACACGACTTGACACAAAGAACTTTCACATGTTTGAAATCAACATGCTGAGGTTTACCTAAACGCACAGATCTGAAGCATCAGGTCTTTGTTAATAATCACTTAAAGACATTTGTGTTCAAATCCTAACTAAAGCATTCTTTACAAAGATATAAATATCAATACACAGGACTGAGCACACACTTCTGTGTTGTGTCGTTAGACTTTTAACTCTCTTACACTTTTTGTGTATGAAGAAGCAGGAGCCATTGTGCTCTACAGAGAACTTGAGAACTTTAACCCCAAAATGGCTTCCGCATCATACAAATGATAATGATAATAATACTTAAATTAAAAAATAAACCATGATATAAAGTTTATACATAAAGTATAAAAATATGAAATAAAGTATCAAGTATGATATTAGCCTTAATTAGCCTCGATCCTCTGGGACCCCAAACACCCCCAACATGAACTGTTCACACTTCTACCCTCAGGCAGGAGGTATACGAGTATGAAATGCAGGACTTCCAGGCTAAAGAACTCTTTCTTTCCTGAGGCCATTAGACTCCTGAATAACTGACTAGAGTTTATAACCGTGGGCCACCTCATTCTATCAACCTCACACAACTGTATTTGACTTGTCCATCACACACCTAACTGCACATTACACTTTACACTTCTATTCTGTTTTTATACTTTATACTGCCTCTGTTACTTATTATCGATCTGATACTTATTATTTATGTTTATCTTTATAAGTTGTTTTTTTCACTTGGTGTGGACAGCAAAGAAATAATTTCATTGTACAGGGAAACGTGTTTCCTTACATTGCACATGACAATAAACTTTGAACTTGAACTATATAAAATGACATTTCATGTTCACATTCATAATACTCCTGAAATAAGATCACTAAATCAAATGCATTAATATCCCAAGTTAGAATGTTCAGTCGATAGTCAAAGCACTGCTTGAGATAAATGAAATTCAACTAAAGAATCGAGACCCTAACTTAAAAACTCTAACTTGAAAGCATTGTTGTGATGATAAATAAAGGCGTTTCCTATTCAATAATTTTACATTACCAGATGCTTCATCACTTCACCGATGTCCTTTTTTTGTTGTTTTCTTCCTTCCATTTTCTAATCTAACTTTTCAAATAAACGGCTGTGTTGACTGGCAGCACTGGGCAGTAACCCACCGAGAGCGACTTGTGTCAGTAGGACATCGGCGGGACTTTCAACGTCATTTATAACAAATCACCTCACCGACATGTCAGACGATTTACAGACACAATCTGATAGAGCAGAGCAGAAGTCACAGCAGTGCTTAGCAGTCCTGTTGGTTTATTATGGGGCTGATTATCAGACATTTTAAGAATTAAACTTAATTCATATAAAGAATATTAATGTGCAGTAAGAGACACATTCAGAATACACTGATAACAATAAAAATAATATGAGAATCAAAATAAAACTTCCAGAATTTGGAAAAGCTGATTATAATTACACAAAATGCATCAAATATTACTGTGTACTGTCATTTTGTTTTAAAACATAATAAATTAATGACTGAAGAAGCAGGGTGACATATTTTAAAATTTAAGATTATTTTAAAAGCTTTTCTGAACCAAAGATAAAAAAGCATAAATAACTGGAATAAATGCAAAGCTCACCTCACTGACTAATATTAAGAAGTTCCTTATTTCATGTAAGATATAAGAGGTAACAACAACACAAAAATCAAACAAACTGAAACGTAACCAGCAGATAATAAAGTCGCACACCACCAGTCTCAGGGCCTCTTTTGTTTCAGACGCTTTAGTTGTGTTTGATTTGCTGCTCTCTGCTGACTGCATCTTTTCAATCTAACATTTAATGGCTTTAGAATGCCTTGTGTCAACTATTAACATTCTTGTATATGTGCATATCATAACTGAATATTGGATAATAAAAAAGAATATTAAAACTCCAGTAGCTGAAAATGAATATCCATATATTATACAGCTTTGCTGTTTCAAAATCACCTAAATATAAAAAGATGAATGTCAATATAAATAAATACAACCACATCAGTAAAAGGTTGATCTTTGTGATATTTAGTTATTTTTGAACCATAAAAGAATGGACTGCAAACAGCAATGTGGAGATCAATTGATATTAACACCACATGAGTAACAATGGCCACATCAAACATGTTAGCCAGTGCCTGAAAGACATAACAGTAAATGAACCCAAAATTCCAGCAGATTTCAATCTGAATAATCAAAGAAAAGGGCAACACAAACAAACCCACCCAGAGATCAATCACTGTGAGTGAAAGGATCAAAAAATTAGTCTGCGTGTGGCGCTACAAGAAATGATACTGTAGATGGTAATAACAATTTATCTGAACTGTGTGTTATACAGCAGCCATCCAGAGAGCTCAGATCTAACTTATGTCCGTTGTTTCTTGTTGTCTCTCTTACTAAATGTAAAACTAAGGGGGACAGGGCCGCTGCGCCTCGTCTGTGGAGTTCATTACCTAATGACATTAAGGAGTCACCCTCAATTAAACTGTTTGAAACGAGATTGAGATTTCTAGTCTAGCTTTCCATGGCCTTCTGTGATACTGACAGTTCCTTCCTCATCATCAATTGTTTGTTTCAATTTACTGCTGGTTTGCACTTTGTTTTATTTCTTTTACTTATGATTATTGTATACTAGCTGTCCCCCACGGCTCCACCGGCCTAGTAGTGAAACAGGACAGCGAGGAGGGCCCTATAACTAAGATACAGTGTGATAACTGAGTGAGTTGTAATTTAGAACACGTCCCACTACACAGGGACTTGAAAGACCCATTTTCAGATTAGAACTGGGATAAGCATACAGTTTTCTCACCGTCATTTTGAAATGGTTCAGAAACGTTTAGAAGTGGTTTTGTAATGATTAGAAATGTAACAAGATTTAAGCTTTGAACAGAATTTCTCTTAAACATGAACTTTTCGTTTTTTTTTTTTTTGTTATATCAATTTTCTCTTTTTTTGTGAACTGTTTTACTTTGAATTTTGACTAAAGTTTTTAAAAACGAAGATATTTTGTCTGTGCAATCATTTGAAAACGTCAGGCTTTTGTTGAATCTCATTTCTTATGCTAGAGCTGCAGAACTTTGGTAATTTTGGGAAAATGCAGTGTCACACATGAGTGCATGGAAGGCAGCAAAAGGGTCCAAATGAGAGTAATTCCACACCAGAGCAGGGTGTGGCGGAGTGTGCTGACCTTTTTCTCACTTTCCTGCAGACCGTTCATGGGAAATCACAGCTGGCCTTGATGACATCACCTCCGGTACCTACCCTTCTGACGATGTTTTGTCCGGGTCCGAGCCTATGGAAGCAGACCCTTCTGCTTCTGCCCTGAATGACCTCACTTCCCTTGCTGGCCTTTAAAGCTGCCATTGTTGTATATGCCTGTGGCTTTTTCTTCCCATGCGTTGAGCCCTGCTGAAAAGAAATACTCAGTAGGGGAGAGGGAGGCACTCGCATGTGTATGGGCCTGTGAAAAGTGGCATACCTACCTGTACGGGCATCCATTTACTTTAAGAACTGATCACCAGGCCCTAACATCTTTGATGTCCTCTGTTGGTTCAGGTCACAGGCTGCTGCGCATGCACCGCTGGGGTGAGCATCTCCAGAGGTACAATTTTATGTTATAGTATACCCCAGGACTGGACAATGTAGTAGCTAATTTGTTGTCACGTTCTGTTTTTCATTCCCCTACCACTATGCAAATTGATCATGAGAAGGATCTGATTCACTTGCTGCAGTCTCCACTCCAAGATATGGTATCACTCCAGGAACTTACAAAAGAATCCAGTTTTCACAATTTATGACAGTATGTTGCTAATGGCTGGCCATTGGAAGTGCCCCCTAACCTCTAGTCTTACATTCGATTTATAGATGAGCTTTCATGTTGGAATGAGACTTGTCTAGCTCGTGGACATTGCACGGTTGTGCCCAGCAGCCTCAGGGGTCGGGTCCTGGCCATGGCTCTTCAGGGCCACCTCGGAATTGTGAAACTAAAGCAACGCTGCAGGGACCTAGTCTGGTGGCCTGGCATTGACCGTGACTTAGAGGAGCTGGTGCGCAACTGTGCACCATGTTTAACAAGTGGTAAGACTGGACCCCCACCAATGCCTCCTCTCCAACCCTTGGCCTGGCCTGATCAGCCTTGGCAACACATTCAAGTTGATATCTGTGGCGAATTAAAAGGTGTGGCACATCACCAGCGATGCTTGGCAATAGCATACGACCTCCATGTAAAGTGGCCAGAGGTCACTCCCATGGGCTCAGTCACAGAGGAGTCCCTCATTGGTTTCCTGGACACACTGTTTGCTCTCTGGGGTTTACCAAAATGCATTACAATGGATAATGGTCCACAGTTCAAATCTGCTGTGTTCACTGATTTTGTCCAAAACCAGGGTATACGCCATATTAAAACATCCTTTTATCATCCCCAGGCTAATGGAGGGGTTGAATGCTTTAATCAAAACCTAAAAAATGGCCTCAGGGCTCACTTGTTGCAAAGTTTCTCTTTTAATGAAGCACTGTCACAGACCCTGCTGCATTATAGAGCTGCTCAGCATTTTATGACTGGGGTTTCCCCAGACAAACTTATGCTAGGCCATGAGCTGGAACTACCCTTGCATAGACTTCGTCCCCCTACGACTTTTTCACCCACCAAGTGAGCTGATTCAAACGTTCAAAAATGACAAGCAAAGTCCCAGCATGATTTCAACAGGAAGAGGAGAATACGGATTCACAATTTCAAGGTGATGGACTTGGTTAGGGTCTGCCTCCTATGTCGCTATAGCAACCTTCACTCCTTCTGGTCATCACCCCTGCCATTCAGATTAAGAGTCAGCTTGGACCTGCAACCTTTCAGTTAGTGGATGGGTCTCGGTGGAACGACAGCAGGCTGCGCAAGGTGCCAGCCCCTTCAGGATCTGATAACTTCATCAAAGGCAACCCAACCTCAGATGACACAACTTGGATGTCCCAGGCCCCCCTTCTTCTTCCCCTGAATACAGATCCTCAACCCACTGCTAGCAGTGGAACCCCAATATCTCGAGGAGCAAGACTGCGTTCAAGGCCTGCCCGCTTCCAAGACTTTCTAACATCTTTTCACACCTAATTCAATTGGAGGGAGAGAGGGGGAAAATGTTGTATATGATTGTTTAATGATGCTTTTGTCCATTGCTTTATGTTTGGGTGTTGTTTGCTATGGTCTGCGTCTTTTGAGACGTACGAGGGGGGACCCAAAAATAACCGGAATTTTGTTGTTGTTAGGTTGGTACTTGTAGTACGTTATTGGGCCGCTAGGGCGATCTAGTTACACTCCTCATAAGTTAGTCTGCCAAGTGCCATCAGTCTGGAAGGTTGTGCTTGTGTTCAGTGAATTTTTTTGTAAAAGTAGTTTTGTGCAAGCGTCATTTTTTTACGATGGCCAATTATCGTGTGCAACGTGCGGCAGTGAAATTTTGTTTTCTTCTTGAAAAAAGTGTTGCAGAAACTATTGTTATTGAAACGGTATGACAACCCTGAACCACCCACCCTACTCACCGGATTTAGCTCCATGTGATTTCTTTTTGTTCCCGCGGATGAAAAAAGATGAAAGGAAGGCGTTTTGCTGACGTTGAAGAGGTAAAACAAGAAACGACCAGAGCATTAATGGGCATTACTTCAGACAAATGAAAAAAATGGAACAATGGAACAAACGGTTAGATTAGTGTATTTCCACCAATGGAGAGTACTTTGAAGGAGACTAATTGTAGTTTGCACAGAAAATTAAATTAAACACGTTTTAAAAATATTTCTGGTTATTTTTGGGTCCCCCCTCGTATGACAGCCGGAGGGAGGGGTGTGTTTAAGAGGCACGCTGTATGGAGAGTTGGTTAAACAAGGTTAACAATACTCAGCATTCGAAACGTTATTCTGAGTGTGTCGCTACTTCAATCTAGAAAACACTACAGTCATATTTACCCTAACTCATCAGTTCTGTTTTAGACTCTCTACTGAGCACATCAGTGTGAACAATGTATCCCTTTGCAGCCAGGAAACGTCATACGGGTGGCTGCCCCAAACCTTTTTATGACACTTGCGTCTGTTTCTTGTGACAGTGGTGTAGTCGGCAGGATGAAGGATCCTCTGAGGAACCAGGACTGGGACCTTAAATATCCAGGTGGGAGACTACCATAGCCAAGTTTCTGAGTTGGAGGTGCATCATGTGGTTTGGAAAGACACTGTGCAAGCTCCGCTCCCGAAACACTTAACTGGGCAAAATGATCAAAATGGGGAGTGCAAGGGAGGAGCTCACAGGATTGGGCTGGTCCAGATGAGGGAGGTGAAAGGGGCTTATTTTGCTCTCAAGGAAGAGAGTGCCCTCCTCCCCACTAAGACAGAGCCCTTAGCTACATGTGAAACATTATACGGGTGGCTGTCCCAAAACCTTGCATCTGTTTTTTGTAACAGCAGCTACATTTTTTTGTCAGAAAAATTGCCATTTGAAGGCATTGAACTTGAAATGAAAACTACCATCTGAGGACTGAGGACGCTTGTGCTCCAGAACATGTCAATGAAAGAAAAAGAATTGAGCCATCCCGAGGTACTGTGCTCTTATTTTCTATTTCTGCATGATCGTAAATGAAAGCAAGGTCGGCGTACCTGAACTTGAGAAGATTTAAGAGACTGTGATATAATATAAGGCATTGTGGAAGACTGCATGTTTCTTGCCTGAGTCATGGAAGCCTCGCTGCAAGGAAGACGTCTGTGTTTGCGGAGCACCTGATTGTGACATAGTTGTTGCTAGGAAACACGCTGTCAGTGACACAAGCTGCTTGTCATCAAGGCAATGTCTAAGCATAACTCAAGTGAAGTTTGGGAGTGATCTACAGTAAGTACGGACTCAAAGCCAGAGAATGTAATTGGGGATCTTAAAGGTCTCACTCGTAAAGCAAAGGAAAGATCAAGTTTCTGAGCTTGTGGCTGAAATTGAAAGCCTTAAAAACATTCTGGAAAATCACATAGAAGTAAGCACAAAAGCTTGGAATTTTTTGTGAGACATACAGTTAGGTCGTGGAGCTGAATAAAAGTCTAATATCAACGCTAAATAAAGAAGGCTTAACTAAAAAGCCGCAAATGACATTTGCAAAAAGCTCTGAGAACTGGAATACATTTCATTTATTGATGCTACAGCAACATGGCTGAAAGATACAAAGAGCCTTTTAGCACACATATCTGATAAACAGCTAGTTAATCAATCCAGAGAAATACAATTGCAAGAACAGGATAGCCCAGAGTGCAGCAAGCTTCTCCTCGTGCTCTCGATAATAAACGTGGCTCTTTATTTCAGCAAAGCGCTGCAGCATCATCACCTTCTTCGGCAGTGTTGGTTGAACAATCGACACTCGATAGAATCCTACAAAAGCTTCAAGAGCTGCAAGTTAAATTAGAAAGGCAAGAACAACCCACAACTAGTGCAAGAGCCTACACTCAGAGCTCCAGAAATGACATGTTGGACATGCTAGCACAATATCAAGCTGAATGTCAGAAAGCAATCAATGAAATGGCTAAATCGATAACCCAACAAAAGATAGCTCCTGCCCCAGCACCTCCTGCACCGTGCGGTGAAGTATCACACAGGCTGGTCCCTTTATTTTCAGGTGACCAAGTGGCTTATGCAGACTTTATTAGGGCCTTTGATCACGCATTTCGGGATGCGCTAGAGAACCCTCAAGATAAATTCGATCATTTAATCCAATTCACATGTGGTCCTGCTGAGGATTTAGTTAAAGGCTGTGTGCGACTGCCATCAAGTCGACGTTATGAAAAGGCCAGAAAGCAACTTGAAATTTACTTTGGTGATGAAGTATTCATAGGTGATGCATACATGGAAAGGGCATTGAAGTGGCCTCAATTGAAGCAGAATGATGGAGCAGCCCTGAGAGAATATTCGCCTTTCTTGATAACTGTATGGACGCCATGGAAAATGCAGGGAGTCGTGACATATTCAACGACAATCCAAATATTCGCATAATAATCTCTAAGCTCCCATATTCTTTACGAGATAAGTGGCGAGAGAAGAAGAAGGTAAGGTATTGATATAACATATATATATATATATATAACATCAAAAATATAACTGCACAAAAAAAAAGCCACATTAGCATGCCACATTGACACGTTTACTACAATCGCTGCGGTGGCGTAATGGTATCAATTCCTGACAGGGAATCATAGGATGACGAGTTCTATCACACGACTCTGTTTTGAGAAGTGAACTGCTCTTATTCTTACAATTTTAGAATAAAAACATATATTTGATTTCAGTCTGTAACAGCCGGTGTAATTTATGATACTTGTAAAGATTAGCTTTGTTTTTTTTTTATTCACTTTTCATTCTCTCAGTCACGTTCAGAATCAATCCATACAACCCTATCTGACACGGCTGTTTTCACATAAAGACGCGCTATAGCTGTGCAGTGTACTTGTGACTGCATTCTCGTACCAATGTTTGTGAACTGAAGTGTCTGCATACACTTTTCGTGGCATTACACGTGTATTTTTTGAGCATGCCAGTGTCGCTCAAAGCACAGGAACATATGTTGGTGTACAAGTATAACAAAACAAGTGCACTTTTATTCAAGACTATAGAAAAGAGAAAGCAAGTTATAGTTGGCGGTTGATACGACAGCTTGTGTGGTCCGCTCTTCCTGCATTTACGACATGTGTACTTGTTGCAGTGTACACACCTCTCTGTGCTATGGTTTCTATTACACTGAATGAGCACCTGACACTGTACTTTCTTCCCTGGGGGACGCTGAGGTCTTAGAACAGAAATTTGCTGATGTTGCATCATCTTTTCTTTTTCCATTGTCTTTTCCTGTAAGAAGCGATGACAAAGTTCCTCTGCAAGGTGAGCCATGAACACTCTTCTTTTCTCAGTGGACCCCGTGCATGCCTTGTATAGTACGTGTGCGTTCATCGCTGCTAGGTCAAGGATGTTGTAGAACACAGCAACCGGCCACCTGCATGTTCCTCTTCACACTGAATAAGCACGCTCCTTCTGGTCCATCATGTCAACGCCACATTGGGGAAAAAAGAAAGACAAATATATGTGACATTTTGAAGAAATCATTTTATCACCAGAATAGCACCAGAAAACATCGTCACACTAATATTTTTTTCATTAGCATACCTTCATGTGGTTGTAGTCTGTGACCGCGTTTGTTTTTTTTTTTTTTCGATCTTGCCCAATCTCCACATCATGGTGCATTGTGCTGAGAATACAGACAGACTTCTTCTTTTTGGGTACATACACTTTCAGCATGGCACTGGGAGATCTAAACACCAGCGTGGAGAATTGTTCGTGTACTGAACTGACTTTAGCTGCAGGTGAAAGTTCCCGTCACACTTTATTCATGGTGCCAAGCAGTTGTGTTGCGGGGCAGCAGTCCATTAGCCAGCGAAAGTAACGTGAAGAAGTTGTCTGTTGTTACGGTTCTGCCTTTGTCCAGAAACGGCTCCATAAGCTTTATGACCACAGTCTTGGAAAGTCTTTCTCCCGTGGGATGACTGGGATCTTTTCCTAAATAGGGAGTGGCATTGCACATGTACTTTGTCTCCAAATCTACTGCAATCCAAAACTTTATGCTGAATTTGTCAGGCTTGGTCGCAATGTATTGTAAGGAAGGACATCGGACCTTGGTTGGAAACAGTTGCTCATCAACTGTAATATGTTGTCCTGGGTTGTAACTCAGAACACAGTTCTCAACAAAACATTGCCAGATGTCCAAAATTGCAACAAATCTGTTGTTTTTCACACGTTCTGCACGGGTGTCTTTGTTGTCAAAGCGCAAATGCCGCATGATAGTCTGATAGTGGTGACGGGGCATCGTATCTTTGATTGCTGGTACAACAAATAGTTTTGACCAGGCATCAGCCACAGCACCAACTGTAGTCATCGCTGCTCTTATCAAAAGAATGGAGATAAATGCCATCAGTTCAGAGAGGGAGAGGCTCCAGCTGGGATCTGCTCTGTGACCTTCGTGGACTGTGCAGTCTCTGATTGCCAACAACATACCTATGTCGATCAAACACAGGAAGCTCTGCAGTCTACTGGTTACTTTACACTGTAGGAAGATAAGTAAATAAATAAAGGTAAATAGGTAAACAACATTCGATGCGTCTTTTATATAAGTAACATGAAAATGTTTTTCATATACAGACCATCAAAAAACATTATTAAAATCAGGACTTAGCACGATACCTTGGCGAGCTCCATAGGTCCGGCTGCTTCGCTGAAGGACATGTGTGTGACAGATTGACTGGCAGAATGACTCCCAACTTCTTGCTGTATCCAAATGGTGCCATCTTTTGCCTTTATGCCTGGTGCAGCTGCGCTGTTCTTATGTTGGATTGGACATTCCTTGTAGGGAGGTCTTCTGTTCTCTTTCTGTGATATAGAATCCTCATCTGGGCTCTCCTCTGTGTCTGTCTCGTCGTCTTCCTCGATATTAAACACCATCTGAGTCTCAATCATCCATTTCTTGCTTCCGAAGGGGACAACCTCCTCTTTCGTGACAGAGCAGTGGCCATTGCGGTGTCTGTTTGCTCGAAATAATAATCAAGCACAACTGATTCACCTATGTTTGTGTGTCAGGTTTTATCTCGCCAGAGAATACCACATCGGAGAATTTCCAGTTACAGCAAAAATCCACACCCAATCTGATGCTGTTTGTTTTCAAATAATATTGCATTAGTGCGAGGATGTTTTCACATATATTGTCTCTTTCTTTCAGGTGTGCAATAGAAACAATAGCATAGAGAGAAGTGTGTACATTGCTTCTTACAGGAAAAGGCGATGGAAAAAGTGCACTTGAATAAAAGTGCACTTGTTTTGTTATACTTGTACACCAACATATGTTCCTGTGTTTGAGCGATACGGGCATGCTCAAAAAATACACATGTAATGCCACGAAAAGTGCATGCACACACTTCAGTTCGCAAACATTGGTACGAGAATGCAGTCACAAGTACACTGCACAGCTATAGCGCGTCTTTATGTGAAAACAGCAGTGTCAGAAGGGGAGTATCTGATGATTGCATATAGAGCTCTTTACCATTCTCTCCTCTGCATGTCCTGGAGTACAAAAGAAACAGCATACAGCAACATGCGGGGACACTCAAGAAAACTGAATAAAAAGAAAATCAAGTGACGGTGATATACGAAGAAGGCAGCTTCGTCAGCGTCTGTGTGTCAGAACCCGGTTGGGGGGGGGGCGTTAGTATGCATCGTGGTACACCGCAGAGCTATAGCACGTCTTTATGTGAAAACAGCCGTGTCAGATGGGGTTGTATGGATTGATTCTGAACGCGACTGAGGGAATGAAAAGTGAATAAAAAAAAAAAAAGCTTAACCTTTATAAGGATCATAAATTGCACCGGCTGTTACAGACTGAAATCAAATGTATGTTTTTATTCTAAAATAGTAAGACTAAGAGCAGTTCTCTTCTCAAAATGGAGTCGTGCGGGATCAAACTCGTCCCCAGTCAGGAATTGATACCATTACACCACTGCGGTGGTTGTAGTAAACATGTGTCAATGTGGCATGCTAACGCGGCTTTTTTTTTTGTACAATTATATTTTTGAATAAAATTGCATGTGTTCTGTTATATCTGTACCTTTTGCGAAAGTGTTTCTTTGATATTTGGACTTCAGGCTTCATACATTATGTAGTTTATGCCTACATTTTGTCATTTACTACTAGAATATGAAAAACGTTTCTGTTTTAACAATGTGTTTAAACAGATAACTGTGGAAACGGAACACACATGAAATGCGTGTGTTCCAAATAATGATCTATTATTTCCACTCTAAAACTCCACTTCACTCCCAGAAAATCAATCAAGGCATGACTGGGAGAAGTTCGTGCACGTTCTAAGTCGGTGGGTGGATGGAATAGCCGGCTGCTTGAAGCTTGTGTTTATCAGCTCATTTAGATGACAAAAGATACTGGCGGAGAGGTGTGAAGGGATTTAAGATGCGATTTAAGGTGGAACGGATCTACGAGTTTTTTTGTAGGCTCCGATAATTCTAGTGTTAAAACATTGTATGTTGTTAGTGCCAATAATAAGTAAGTCTCTTGAAGTGCTGAGTGACAGGCTGTGTTATTCCTAAAGTACTTGTGTGGTTTAAAGTGCTAAGGTTAATCAGTGTGTGTGTGTCATTCATGGGGCACTGTTGTGGTTAGGGTCTGTGTGTATACGTATAGCTATGTATGTGTGTGTTCATCTTAAAATGCAACAGTAGACCAACCCGATAACGAACTTGACGAGAACACTACCCTTGAGGGACAACAGGTAAAGGGTAAGTAGAGGGAGAAGAGTACAATAATACAGAACTGTAAAGAAAGAATTAAATGTCAGACATGTTCTTTGCAGCACCCAGAAATCCTGCATATCAAAAAAGAGGTTGGAGCGACACCTACGGCTACAGCCAGCGTGGTAACACCTACTGAAAGCGAGACCGAGACTGGAACTGGTACCTTTACTGGGGCCAGTGAAGAGTGTGTGTTGTATGTGGTTTCTGTTAAGGTAAATTCTAAGAAGAGTGAAAGGTATGTGGAAACATACACCTTTATAGACCCTGGTGGTACAGTAACAGTCTGCACTGAAGAGCCCCAGAGACAAATAAACCTTCAAAGGAGAAGAACACAAGTATTCCTCAAAACTACGAGTAACTACGATGATGATTCAAAGATACTAATCCAATGTTCTGTCTTATCAGATCTGCAAGTCTGTCATCTCAATGATGATGAATGTATTAATTTTTTAAAGGTCTTTACACAGATCTCCATTCCAGTGAACAGAGAAAGTAGCAGCAGTGTTGTCGGATAATGTTTTAATACTCCAATAAAGACAAGTGCTAATGATTATGACTTTATTGTAAGTTATTTTATGTATTCAGGAAGCAAACTTAAATCAAGAAATTATATCTTAATTATGTGTCTTGAATGTAGCAATGAATTCTTAACTCTAAAATCTGCTAAAATATTTGGTTTCAATTTGATTTGACGACAATCCTGAAATGAAAGCGCTGTGTTAGTTCTACCTTATTCTTTGGTAGGTGGACTGCAATTTGTTGTATATATCATGCAAATGTAGCTTAGTATGTGTTGAAATTCACAAATTTCAGGAATTTTTAAATTCCTCATTTCTAATAATCAAAGGCAGTCTTACCAAGTCAAAATTTTTCACCCCATTGGTAGATAATTTTGCTTATTTCAAGCATTTATTTCTTAACAATCATATTTTTTTCACATTCTGTGTTTCTTGTAAAATAATTTTCCTGTTTTAAGATGCATGCTCTAAGATTAAATATTGGACTCCCTATTTCAAGATGAGCTAACTTGTTTTAAGTAACAGGACAATCATTCTCCACTGGTATTAAGAATTTTCCACTTATATTAGCGATTTATTCTCTTGTTTATTGGCCTTCGTTTTTCAGTGTGCTAAAATTAAGAAAGCAAGATAACTGAATTCAAAATTATTTTCTAATATGCCATGTGTTACAACTGTTAAAAGTCAAATCTCAAGTAGTTTGTTCTAAAAAACAGCATTTTCTACTTATTTCAAGCCTTTGAACAACTATCAGAGCTTTCTTATTTCTAGACTGGAAATAACTTCTTTTAAGATGAAAGTAAAATTATTTGGTGCATGGACAGGTAATTTCACTAATATTAAGGCATTTTCTCCTGAAATTCAATGTTTATATCTTATTTTTTAGCTAAGCTTTTTTGCAGTGTGATTGGGGACCACGGATTCTGAGTTCACTCAAGACTGACTGCTGCTGTGCTACACTTCACCTATTAGACAAAGTCTCCTCTGCTCTCTGTAACAGCAGATGTCAAGATACAGCAAATAGTAACGCAAGCAAGTGGAGCAGGAAATAAACTTTGATTCAGTCATTATAGATTTTAACATTCTTAAATGTGCCCAAAAAAGAGAAAGCGAATACAAAGGTAATTGGGTGTGCAAATCTGAGATACAAGCTGGCTATTTGAGGAGCTGTCACAGATGATGCAACACCAACACACCTAAATGTGTGAGGCTTTTCAGTCTCTTAATGGCTGTGTGGCTGTGTTTGTTCTGCTTTTGTGCTTTCTGGGTCTTCTCTTCAATTCAGCAGATGATAGAATGGATATTTTCACTTTAATTCGATGACTGTTTAAAGCTTGTGAGGGCCAAGTTGAAAATCCCTAGCCCCCACCCGACTAATGTCATTTTCACAGACTGTATCACTACATGCCTTTGAGAAGAGCATGCACAACGATAACCAATGGTTCAAGAGCTTCGCTTTTACACATGTGGAAAGTCCAATAAATGGCAATTTGAACTTGACCCTTCCTAAAAATAGAATTGTGCTGTTTAAAGTTTTGACCTTCTAAATCCTACTTGTCTGCAAAAGGTGTCTGTTTGCTCTTCAGACTGCAGAGAAAATCCTCTCAGTGTGAAATGGCCATCTGTCAGTAGCAGCACATCCTCCTTCTACAGCATGTGTACACGAGCTGCTCCATGGAAAGCAAACTTACAGTTAAAGCATAAAGCCATAATGACATAAAATAAAACTGTCTATAATGATATAAAACATAATAAAATCGCATTACACTGAGTCATATTAAATATTTTTATGTTTTGTTTTCTCCTTGATTGTTGCAACAACACTACAAAGACAAACTCCTCACCACTTTAGTGTACCCAGCAATAAAGAAAATTCTGGGAAGCGAGACACTGTCAACAACTTTATCAGTGGAGCAGATTGTGTAACCTGCAATTCATAAGCCTGTGGTTAGGGGAAAGGAAGAGACGTCAGGGGAATAAATAAAATAAAGCTCAGTTCAAACTGGAGAAACCTGAGACGAGAACTGACACCAGAGAGAAAAGTCAAGGAAATTAACACAATAATAACTTCAGCTGTGTGTGTTTATATAATGGCATTTCACCTGAACAGACATCACAATCAGGAAATACGATGAGCTGAATCAAATGTAGGATCTGAGTGGACAGTCACAGCATTGTCTGGATTAGTGACACAACTTGACACAAAGAACTTTCACGTGTTTGAAATCAACATGACAAGATTTATCTGAACACATGGATGTCAAGCATCAGGTGTTTGTTAGTGGTCACTGAAAAAGACACTTCTGTTCAAATCCTCACTAAAGTATTGATTTTAAAAATATAAATATCAGAACACAAATTTTTATTTTAATTCTAAATTTTTTATTTTTAAGTTGTATTGAGAATTTGTTCTGTTCTGTGTATTGTATTGTATTGACCCCCTTCTGCACGCCCAACCTACCTGGAAAGGGGTCTCTCTTTGAACTGCCTTTCCCAAGGCTTCTTCCATTTTTCCCTAAAAGGTTTTTTTTTTGTTTTCCTTGTCATCTTAGAGAGTCAAGGCTGGGGGCTGTCAAGAGGCAGGGCCTGTTAAAGCTCATTGCGGCACTTATTGTGTGATTTTGGGCTATACAAAAATAAATTGTATTGTATTGTACATGATTGAGCACACAACTCTGTATTGTGTCGTTATATTTTTAAATGTCTTACTGAGATAAATGAACAAATTCTGTGATTTACAGTAAGTCATACGATCCATTGTGCAGCCATTTGAAAAATGAAAGAGAAAGAAAGCCTGAACAATTTGTGTTGTCTCCATCAAAAGGACTTGAGCAAAACTTGACATTGGAGACAAAAAGAAAGTTGATGTGCTTCCCACTGAAGAGTATTTCTAGTCTTAACCAATACCATTGCTTGGTCGAATTCATGAACTGCATGAAAATAGTCCTCAGGATTTGTATATCCCCTGACCGGCCATGTTACAGGGAGGTTACAATCCCTACATCATTTCCATGGTACATTAGTGTTCTCTCTGTGTCAAGCAGCACTCAGTTGTCACACAAAGCACAGCCATCTGTATTCCCTTGATAGTGCCGTGCAACCATCTCACACAACCTTCTCCTGTATTTCACAGACAATTCTTCTGAATTAACTGGTGTATCAAAGACACAAATGAAGGTAAAGAGTCTAAGCAGCTGCGGCTCATCCCAAAGACTACAGAATCTTCCAAGGACCTGTTTCATTTGCAATCAATGTTGATTAGGCCCTTTGTCTCTTGCAGCCTCTATGAATGATCCAAAGACCACCCATTTGATTGTCAAGTCCCTATAATGTGTAGTGAAAGCACTCTTAGACAATATCTGTATCTTTTTTATCTGTCTTCTCACTCTCCATCTCTATGTTTTATCATCGCACTGGTAACGCTCAGGTAATTCCAAATTAAAAATAATCCCTCACTCTAAGTATGTCCTTTTTCAGCCTAAACCAAGCTGTCAGGGTGGTATCTCTACCCCTACCCCTATCTAGTGTGCACACTGCGAATGCTGACCAACATCAAATCAAAATAAGCGTCACACTCCCTCGGGGGCCCTGATATACTAAGAGTTCACAAATTGCCTAAGTTCATCATGTTCAAGAGTAGTACGCTCTCTAATGACAATGTTCACACAATCATGTCCTTCATATTCGTATTTGGAGACGTACTTCACGCTCTTCACTGCAGCACAGATCTCTACATTGATATGGCAGTTGTACTTGCGACTCGGATTCAGGTTGTAATTTACTAACCACTCATTCGTTGCTGTCCTTCCACTAAACTCAACTCTTCATCACTGCCCAATTTTCAGATATCAATCCTCATTGGCTGATGTTTTCTCCTATTATCCCTTTAGTAAATTATTGAACATGAATTCAATTGACCACATGTCCTGTGCATCATATTTTTAACTGTGATCTCATGGAGGTGGGGGTCTTGTGCAGGGTCTGACAGCTCTGTGCCCCCCAGCCTATTGATAACATCAATATCTTGTAGCTTATCTTTACTCCTGAGAAACAGAAGGCTGTGTGCGTGAGGCAGAGCTGTCTTCTCAAACTCAATGACGTGGACTCTTGTCACAATCACTCCTACCATCGGCTTCTGCATGATATCATCCTCAAACTCTTACCATTAGATGAGACACTCCTACAATGATATTGAGCCTTGTCTCTGTCCTCTGGCCTGGCCCTACATTTTTTGTAAACTCCTGCCATTGTTGATTACTCATCATTGCAGGTAAAATGTCAGGTGGCCCATATCTTCACACTATTGAAATCGCATCCTGATAGTTTTAGTGTACCTTGGACCTCCTAGGATTGTTGAAAAAAGTTTATAAACCCTCCCTGGAGCTAATGTGTGTAAATGTGAAGTTGTATTTAGGTGACCCATCTACCCTTCTGTACATTTTGATCCTCAGTCATGCTGGAGTTTTGCAGCATAGATCATTCGATTTCCTTCATCCTCACATAAGAATCAGCCCATTGTTGGCTCAACCTCTCTGCACCCAAAACCTGGTTGAAGGTATCGTTCCTTATTCCCGGCCATTAACAGTAATACTGTGTTTGTGTTACCTTGACCCTCAGATTTGCCACAGTTGTTTTTCTTTGTACTCCACTTAGAGCCCTCAGAGGTTCCAACCTAATATTTGGTCTCCAACTTTTATACCTGTTTGGAAATGTGTGAATGTACTTAGCATCCAAGTTTGGATCAAGAAAAATAATCCTCTGGCAGTTCCCATTTGCATTCCCTACATCTGCTCTACAACAGATCAGGATGTCCTGCTCCAAAGGTGGTTCTCCTTCTGGGTGGTCAAACACAATGGGTACCTCATTTGTCCTTAGAGAATTATGTCTCTGTGGATTCCAATCCAGTGCAATCTCCACTACAGCAGTGTTTGGTCGAGCACCTGCTGCTCTCTGCATTCCTCTTCAATTTCAAACATGAAAGGATTAATTTTACTCATTCATCACCTTAACAGATTCATCAGTGTGGGACGGCACCTTGAATTTTCCGTACAGTGAATTCTACTGTTGGTGACTGTGTCTTGCATGAGTATTATATACATTAATATACAGTTGAGCCTATTGCCTCTACTCATAATTTTCTGGGCGTAACACACCTGCCTGATGGTAACAGTCATCATTTATCTGAAATCAATATGCTCCTCTATGAGGAGGAGGGATAATATTCACAGAAAGAGCAATTAGTATACCTGATGTTTTTAAATGAAATTCACAAAATCTGCACCTTGACCTGTCTGGAACCAGAAGTGGAGGTAAGGCAAATCTCCCTTCATTACAACACCTACTGTATATCCATTTGCTGGTCTGCTCCCCCTCAATAAATCTTTAACCACAATAGTGAGTACAGATATAAACCCTTGACACATATTTTAGGAAGTAACTGCGCACTGAAGAGATTCTGAAGGAATGGAAAATGGCAAATATCATCCCGTTATATAAAAAGGGTGACAGGGCAGATCCAAGACCAGTAAGCTTAATGTGCATCACAGGAAAATTAATGGAAGGAATTATTAAGGAAGGATAGGAGTTATTAGGAACAGTCAGCATGGGTTCAGAAGAGGGAGGTCGTGTTTGACTAACATGCTGGAATTCTATGAGGAGGCAACAAAAGGATACGACCAAAGTGGAGCTTATGATATTATTTATCTGGACTTTAAGAAAGCATTTGATAAGGTGCCACATGAGAGGTCGGGCATTAAATTAAAAGAAGTGGGAGTTCAGGGTAATGTTTTTAGATGGGTGCAGAATTGGCTCAGACACAGGAAGCAGAGGGTGATGGTGCAAGCAACCTCATCAGAGTTTGCCGATGTTAAGAGTGGTGACCAGCAGGGGTCAATGCTGGGGCCGCTGCTATTCTTAATATATATAAATGATTTAGATAGGAATATAAGTAACAAGCTGGTTAAGTTTGCAGATGGTACCAAGATAGGCGGATTAGCAGATAATTTGGAATCCGTTATATCATTACAGAAGGACTTGGATAGCAGACAGGCTTGGGCAGACTTGTGGCAGATGAAATTTAATGTCAGTAAATGTAAAGAATTACACATAGGAAGTAAAAATGTACACCTAATGAGAAGGATTTAGGAGTCATAGTGGGCTCTAAGCTATTGACTTCCAAACCGTGTTCAGAAGCCATTAAGAAGGCAAACAGAATGTCAGGTTATATAGCGCCTTGATGTGTGGAGTACAAGTCACTGGAGGTTCTGCTCAAGTCTTTATAACACACTGGTGAGGCCTCATCTTGAGTACTGTGTGCAATTTTGGTGTCCAGGCTACAAAAAGGACATAGCAGCACTAGAAAAGGTCAAGAGAAGAGCGACTAGGCTGATTCCAGGGCTACAGGGGTTGAATTATGAGGAAAGATTGAAAGAGCTGAGCCTTTACAGTATAAACAGAAGAAGATTAAAAGGTAACATGATTGAAGTGTTTAAAATTATGAAGGGAATTGGACTTTAGGATCTTTCAAAACTTGACTTGATGTTTTTTTGGAAGAAATAAGTGGATAGGACTGGTGAGCTTTGTTGTGCTGAATGGCCTGTTCTCGTCTAGAGGGTTCTAATTTGCACTGACCACCCAGACTACACTATAGTGGTCCCCTACAATCCCTACTAAATAATTTAAGCCAATGTCATTAGTTGTAGTAAGATTTGGGGCTCCCCTGTCGCTATACCTTCACACCCTCTGACACTGAGCATCACACTGTAGTTTGTCTCTGGTTGTTTTTGGTGTCTCCTGGGCCCGCACCACTGTAATGGCCATGGTATTCTAGTGACTTCACTCTCCATGTTCATCTGGGGTTTCTACTGCTGAGTATTGTGTGTTCACAGGCGTCCTTAATAATTTGTACATTCGTATCCTCAAGAAATTCATCATCCCTGGGGCCTCATGTATAAACGATGCGTACGTACAGAAATGTTGCGTAAGAACTTTTCCACGTTCAAATCGCGATGTATAAAACCTACACTTGGCGTAAATCCACGCACTTTTCCACAGTACCTCATGCCTTGTCGTACGCAAGTTCTCCGCTCGGTTTTGCAAACTGGCGGCACCCAGCGTCAAAGCAATGGTACTGTTCTTGTGTGATTACTCATTATTTTCATGACGCGGCTTTATAAATACACAGAAACTAACCGCATATTGTTTATTAGTGTAACGCATCTGATTGTAATTAACTTGTAACAATATAATGGTCGAGGGAACAGCCATAGTATTCTAATTACCATAACTGCTTTAGCGTTGTTACTCTAACTGCACCTTCTTCTTCTTTCAGCTGCTCCCGTTAGGAGTTGCCACAGCGGATCATCTTTTTCCTTATTACTCTCACTGCACGACGCGGAGTATTTATATCACTGTATCTGAGCGTGAATCACAGCAGCAGCTGATCGGAAAGAGAATTATCGGTATACAGCTTTAAGGACACACTGCCTCAGCCACGGCAAAACGTTTTAAAGCCTTTCCTGTACAAACCTCGCGGTTCAGAAACAGTTTAATCCCAAGAACTTTAAATGCACTCAATCATTTGCTCCTTGTAGAACGGTTTGTACTTATAAGTACAATCACCCCACTGTAAACTGGCACTTGCACTTGTTAAATTATACACATAAAACTTTAACTTCATTTAAATAATCTATATTCTTCACTGGGAGTGTTGTGAAGGGTAGAATAATTAAACATGTACTACGAAGATATTTCAATGTTCTTTAAACGTTTTGAAGAATCTGCACTAAGCTTACAAATGGCTTAACGTCTATTACAGAGCTGATTGTATGGCGATCGGTTACTTGGGGAAAGAAAAGCAAGGACTCTTGGGGCGGCCACGCCAATATATATTCAATATAAAAGAGAAAGAGAAAATAACAACACAGCTAAAAACGCAGCGACAAATTTCGACAAAAGATAAATGCTTGTCATGAGCACAAGGCTCATGAAACACATGTTTAATAATGTGCTTTAGCTCCTATCATCATGAAAATGACATCACGTATACATCTCAGTATTTTAGTTATTCAGAGAGCTGTAATATCACAAATGTAATGGACTCTGTGTCCAGTTGGAGGAAGAGAGCCAGTTTAAGAAGCAAGTAGTGATTCACACACACAGATCACATTCGAGTAGAAGATCAAATACAAAACAAAGCATTTAACGTGCTACCTTAATTACGATGTTATTTCAGAAACTGGTTAATTAAACAATTTCATGATGAATTTTATGATGTTCTACTAAATGACAAAATAAACTACGTGATTAAAGTGGAAATGTCGAGATTGAAGTGGACATTTCGTGCTTTTTCCCCACCATGTGCCTTTTTTCTCTGTACCCTAATAAGCTTTCATATGACACTCAGACAGTGGGCTTACAACTCTTCTTTTCACGGCGACTTTGATATGTGACTTCTTTTTTATTTCCGGCACTGTGCGATTTTGTGAATGTGAGCTTTCAAGTTTCTCCAACACGCTATGTCACTCGATCAACTTCCTTTTGTTGATTATACCACGGTTTATTTGAACAAATAGTATGTTTTTCCTTTGCCTCCACTTGGTATTCGCTGAAATTCTTATATTTTCCCCGTGCTTTTCCTATTGTCTTTTCACAGAAGGCTGCGCTTAAGGGCGATTTATATTGATTTGCATATTCAAATAGGCGTAATTCTGGGAGGATTTGGGGCGTTACATAATGCTCGTGCATGAGCATTAGTTTTCACGCTGATCGGGATTTATGTAGCGGAAGAAAGTGGAAGTTGGAGTACGCACAGATTCCTGCATCTGGATTTTTCTGTGTGTAAGCACATTTCGGCTTTTGTGCTTACGCCATGTTATAGTGCGAGTTCTACGCACGGCGTTATACATGAGGCCCCAGGTCTGGTGCATCACATCTTGATTTCTTTTGCCCCAGACTTCCTTAGCTTTGAGTTTTTCACGCTGTCTCATCATACATTTATGCATTTGACCCTTTTACATTATGGAAGATTATTGCTTTTAAGATACAGCTGACTGTTTATGTCCATCTAGCAGTTACTCTCTGTTTGACATATTAGGTGTTAACATTTGAATTGCACCATCTATTGGAATGTGTTTTTGTAATTCAGGTAGCAAGAACATTCACTGCATTTATTATTTCAACAGATGGTACATCACAAACCTTAGCACTACTTTTACAAATCCCACACTAAATGTCTTATAACAGAGATACAGAAACCTGACAGACACAGAGATAAACAGAAAGACAGACAGACACTTCATATGTCTCTGTTATAAGCCATTTGGTACAACCATCAGTTGGAATGACAAATGTGATGAATTGTATCATTACAAATGCTTGTGAAGCACCAAAAGTCGGAATGACAGAGACATGGCAACCAGACGGACACACAGATATGCAGACACACAGAATCTTTTCCCTTTATTAAGGTGAATAAGATGATTTCTGTCCATCTTGCAGTTATTCTCTGTTGGTTGTATTCAGTTTTAACATTTGCAGTGCTGTGTGTCATCGCATTGCTCTGTCTCTGTGATACGCCATTTAGTACAGGATTTGTACAAGCAGTGTTAATGTTTGTTATACGCAATCTATTGGAATGACAGATACAAATCTGCAGGGGGTCCAGGCCACAAGACCACTTGACCAGCCCCCACTAGGCATTATACCTAACATCAATGACCTCAATCAGTCCTCATTGTATTCAGGGTTCTCATGGAAGGACCTGATGATGACGGTCACATGGACTTCTGGGGCCTCATGTATTAACGGTGCGTACGCACAGAAATGTTGCGTAAGAACTTTTCCACGTTCAAATCGCGATGTATAAAACCTACACTTGGCGTAAAGCAATGCACATTTACACGCTACCTCATACCTTGTTGTACGCAAGTTCTCCGCTCAGTTTTGCAGACTGGCGGCACCCAGCATCAAAGCAATGCTACTGTTCCTATGTGGTTACACCTTATTTTCCTGACATGGCTTTATAAATACACAGAAACTAACCGCATATTGTTTATTAGTGTAACGCATCTGATTGTAATTAACTTGTAACAATATAATGGTCCAGAGAATAGCCATAGTATTCCAAATACCATAACTACTTTAGCGTTGTTACTCTCACTGCACCTTCTTCTTCTTCTTCTTCTTTCGGCTCCTTCCATTAGGAGTTGCCACAGCGGATCATCTTTTTCCATATTACTCTCACTGCACGACTCGGAGTATTTATATCACTGTATTTGAGTGTGAATCACAGCAGCAGCTGATCGGAAAGAGAATTATCGGTATACAGTTTCATGGACACGCTGTCTCAGCCATGGCAAAACGTTTCAAAGCCTTTCCTGTACTGACCTCGCAGTTCAGAAACAGTTTCATCCCAAGAACTTTAAACGCATTCAATCAGTTGCTCCTTGTAGAACTGTTTGTACTTATAAGTACAATCACCTCACTGTAAACTTACACTACAGTTATAATATTTCACAACCTGAGCCACTTTATAAAGTGCGTATTTACATATGATGACGATATCATTTTTAAGGTGAAATGCAGCAAAATATGTTTATTATATTATACAGATTAAACTTTAACTTCATTTAGAATAATTAAACATGTACTACGAAGATATTTCAATGTTCGTTAAACATTTTGAAGAATTGGCGCTCTAAGCTTACAGATGGTTTAACTTCTATTACAGAGCTGATTGTGTGGCGATCGGTTACTTGGGGAAAGAAAAGCAAGGACTGCAGTGGCGGCTACGCCAATATATATTGAATATAAAACAGAAAAAGAAAATAACAACACAGCTAAAAACGCAGCGACAAATTTCGACAAAAGTTAAATGCTTGTGTCATGAACACGAGGCGGCTATGCAGTGTCTGCAACGGACGTGGCCATCCACCGTGCATAAGCTACCTTACTGACATTGGAGGGCGAGGGAGCCACCGATTCTTCCTCTGCCCAGTGCCACCACAAGCCTAGAGCTGCCCCTGTGTACTGCTGCAATAAATTATTTCATCAAAGGTCACACACAATCACTGCGCCGAGAAACTCATGTTTAATAACGTGCTTTAACTCCCATCATCATAAAAATGATATCACGTATACATCTCAGTATTTTAGTTATTCAGAGAACTGTAATATCACGAATGTAATGGATTCTGTGTCCAGTTGGAGGAAGAGAGCCGATTTAAGAAGCAAATAGTGATTCACGCACATAGAGCACAAACGAGTAGAAGATCACATACAAAACAAAGCATTTAACGTACTACTTTAATTACGATTTGATTTGTGAAACTGGTTAATTAAACGATTTTAAGATGAAGTTGATGATGTTCTACTTTAATGACAAAATAAACTACGTGATTAAAGTGGAAATGTCGAGATTGAAGTTGACATTTCGTGCTTTTTCCCCACTGTGTGCCTTTTTTTCTCTGTACCCTAATAAGCTTTTATATTGTGACGGACAGCCGGGTCCCATGCCCGGCAGGGACGCCCCTGCTGCTTCTGTTCCGGGGGAGTCGCCATGGGCAGTCCAATACCTCCCCCGGGACGCTTGTTGGCAGCCTCCTGGCGACGATGATTCCCCAACGCCGCAGGGCTCCATGGGAGATGGAGTCCTCCACAGCTTGGTTGGGGCCCAGCATGGCCGCTAGGGGGAGCTGCCTGCTTCCCACAGCCTGGCTGGACGAGTTTTCAGCCCCACCCGGAAGTTCAATTAGGACCAGGTGGTTAATCACCTGGAATGCTTCCGGGTGGGCTATAAAAGGCCCCAGCCACCACCACTCAGAGAGCCAGAGTTGGGAGGAAGAAGGAGACGAAGCTTGCCTGGGAGGAGTGGTGGAGAATTGTGAGTTTGTGCTTTGGGACTGTGTTTGGGACTGTGTTGGGCCTGTGGGACACGGGGAAGGCGTGTGCCCACGGCTGAAGAAAATAAAACCTGTGTGTTTTTGTACACGTTGCCTCTGCGTGGTCTGTGCCGGGTCGGGCGCTTTCCCCGTGTCCCACAGGCCCAACACAGTCCCAAACACAGTCCCAAAGCACAAACTCACAATTCTCCACCACTCCTCCCAGGCAAGCTTCGTCTCCTTCTTCCTCCCAACTCTGGCTCTCTGAGTGGTGGTGGCTGGGGTTTTATAGCCCACCTGAAGCATTCCAGGTGATTAACCACCTGGTCCTAATTGAACTTCCGGGTGGGGCTGAAAACTCGTCCAGCCAGGCTGTGGGAAGCAGGCAGCTCCCCCTAGCGGCCATGCTGGGCCCCAACCAAGCTGTGGAGGACTCCATCTCCCATGGAGCCCCGCGGGCGGTTGGGGAATCATCGCCGCCAGGAGGCTGCCACCAAGCGCCCCGGGGCGGTATTGACTGCCCATGGCGACTCCCCCGGAACAGAAGCAGCAGGGGCGTCCCTGCCGGGCATGGGACCCGGCTGTCCGTCACAATATGACACTCAGACAGTGGGCTACAACTCCCTTTTTACGGCGACTTTGATATGTGACTTTTTATTTCCGGCACTGTGCGATTTTGTGAATGTGAGCTTTCAAGTTTCTCCAACACGCTATGTCACTCGATCAACTTCCTTTTGTTGATTATACCACGGTTTATTAGAACAAATAGTATGTTTTTCCTATGCCTCCACTTGGTATTCGCTGAAATTCTTATATTTTCCCCTGTGCTTTTCCAATTATCTTTTCACAGAAGGCTGAGCTTAAGGGCGATTTATATTGATTTGCATATTCAAAGAGGCGTAATTCTGGGAGGAGTTGGGCGTTACATAAAGCTGGCACGAGCGTACTTTTCACGCTGATTGGGATTTATGTAGCGGAAGAAAGTGGAAGTTGGAGTACGCACAGATTCCTGCATCTGGATTTTTGTGTGCATAAGCACATTTCAGCTTTTGTGCTTACGCCATTTTATAGTGCGAGTTCTACACACGGCGTTATACATGAGGCCCCTGATGCTTGATATCTGTGTGTTTAGATAAACCTCAGCATGTTGATGTCAAAGACGTGAAAGTTCTTTGTGTCAAGTTGTGTCACTAATATCAAACTGTAATGCTGTGACTGTCCACTCAGATCCTAAATTTGATTAATTTCATCGTATTTCCTGATTGTGATGTCTGTTCAGGTGAAATCCCATTTTATAAATACTCACAGCTGAAGTCATTTTGTGTTAAATTCCTTGACTTTGCTCTCTGCTGTCAGTTCTCGTCTCAGGTTTCTCCAGTTTGCACTGAGCTTTATTTTATTTATTCCCCTGACGTCTCTTCCTTTCCCCTAACCACAGGCTGACGAGTTGCAGGTTACACAATCCATTACACTGATGAAGTTGTTAAAAGTGTCTCCCTTCCCAGAATTCCATTTATTGGCCAGATGCACTTATGTGGACGAGTAATTTTTTTGATGTATTGATGCAACACACAAGGATAGAACAAAATAAAAAAACGTCAAATATGGCACATTGTAATGTGATTTTATTATGTTTTATATCATGTGCTTGCTATCGAGGCCACGAGCAAACCGACATTGGCAATAACTCCACCCAGGGAGGTTATGCCTGATTTGCTCTCGGAACTTCAATGTTAATTTCGGCAAACATCAGCATCATTTAAAAGAGAACAGTGGAATGATGATTTACTTAAGTTAACTGACAGTGTACCACCCACTCCATGCCACCAGAACCCTACTTTGTATTTTAAAATGATTTATTGTGTCATTTGTCAGAACATGAGCGTGAGTTAGCACACACCCACCTCTTGGGTGGCCATCTTGGAACTGACAAAACACTCAATAGGATAAAACTTTGATTTTACTGTCAGGGAATTAATGAGGAGATCTGTTTTTTTTTTTTTTGTGTGTCTGGCATGTCAGGTGCGACAGATTCCTAGAAAAGACCGTGCTCCTCTTGTTGCAATCTTCTGATAGATATATGAACTTCTGAAAGTATCAGGGTGGATATAGTAGATCCTCTCAAACCCTCAGACCAAGGACATCAATTGGATTATGCTACAGGGTATCCAGAGGTTATCCCCTTAAAACAAGACAAGTCCAGAAGCGTGACATGGGAACTGCTAGGGGTCATTGCGCATATCCCAAATGGGACCAAGGGATGCCGTTTACCTCAGAGATGTTCAGGGAGGTTGCCAAATTGCTCCAAATCAAGCACCTTAAGACTTCAGTGTACCAATCTCAGCCTGATGGTCTAGTCGAATGGCTTAATAAGATGCGCAAGCAAATGCTTCTCAAGGTGGGTTTGTACCTCATTTTTCTGAGAGGGCAGTGCCCTTGACTGACCTGACAAAGAAGAAGGCTCCTAACTAGAATCAGTTACTACCCCTCTTGCTATCTGCATACCAAGAAGTCCTACAAGCCACTACACTTTTTTTCAAGTTATAAATTTTTATATGGGCTAAAACCTCAGGGATTACTGGATATATTAAAAGATCAATAAAAAACTTGAGGTGCCCCATTCCAAAAATATCTTCAAATATGTCACACAATTATGCAACATATTTGGTAAAATCAGATCAATACTAAGAACTTATATGGAAAATGCGCAATCAGCCCAAATCTACACCCATGGTTTGATGCTCCTGTAGTTTGCTCCCGGAAATTGGGTCAAGCTTCTTCCACTTCCTATTTCAAATTATTGGTTAATTGGCAAGGGTGCTGTGAAATGAAGGAAATGAAGGTGCTGGTTGTCTATTTGGGTAAACAACCTATAGAATGACAAGAGTGCAAAGCAGATATCCTATCTGTCCAAAAAGTGACTAATGAATGACTTGGTTGTACCTCTCTGATTTAACAACATCATAAATGACCCAGAAGTATTTGTTTATTACTACAATGAGCAGAAGTGGAAGTTAAGAGCAAACAAATGCTGGATCTAGGAATGATTGGGGAAAGTTTTAATCCCTGGTCCATTCCTATTGTATTGGTCCCAAAGACTGATGGCAGTTAGCACTTTTGCAATGACTTATGTCAGCAAGTTTCCTGTTTCAATGCATATCTGATGTTTTGAGTGCACAAACTCCTCAAGCAACTCCAAAAAAAGCATGATATTTGACCACCCTTGATATGACAAACGGTTATTGGCAAATTCACCTTAAGAAAAAACACATATTTAGTACCCTTAGTGGTCACTGGCTGTATTGAGTCTTCCCATTTGGTTACACGGGACACTGGCCACCTTCCAATGTCTGGTGAACAAAGTGCTACGGCAAACACCTCTTATAGTGCTGCCTACCAGAATGACATGGAACACATGCAGCCAGTTCCAGGGGTGCTCCTCACACTATATAACAGTGGCATTAACATTATTTTAGATCAATTGAGGCCAAATAATTGCACTATATGGTGGGAGGTAGTAGAATTCAACCACAGTGTACTATAGTTAATGCTGTACTCAACTGGCCCTGTTCACAAACCAGGCAGCATGTACAAGCATTCCTGGCATTTGTGGGGTACTACCGCAGGTGTGTACCTCATATTTCCAAGAGGGCTACGCCCTTGACTGATCTGAAAAACAAGAGGGTTCCTAACATAGTGGTTTGGGGCGAAAAAATGGAAACAGGCCCTTACACCTGGACCTGAATTGTTGGATTTTTCTCTGCCTTTAATTGCCCAAGCTGACATTTTGGACATAGATCTCTGTGCAGTGTTGAGCAAGAGTGTTGTTTGTGTAGAACACCACATTATGTTGCTGTGCCAGAAACTATTGGACCTGGAAACCAGGTATGTGGTTATGGAAAGAGAAGTATTGTTGATTAAGTGAGCAATTCTTCAAATGAGCTACTACCTGCATGGCCTTGAATTCACTCTAGTAATGGACCATGCAACTTTATAGAGGATTGCACTGAACAAATAGTCAAACCAACATGGAGCACAATGTTTCTTGGACCTTCCATCATTTAAATTCAAAGTCCTATATAGCCACGGTTCCCTCCATGTCAATGCCGATGCGTTTTGGGTTTGGGCTACCTGACCCAATTAGTCTGGACCAGGGTGTCACACACTTGTGCTTAGGAGACAACAATAAGGTTCATATAAATGTAATTACACTCCCAACCAGGGGTTGGTGCTGCTGCCTAATGCTTTTTCTCATCCTCTACCCGCAGAAGCAGTGATTGACCATTGCATCCTGAAAAATGTCACGTCAAGTTCCCAGCAACCTGAATCCACTTCTTCCTGCTCTGGCTGATGATATGTAAACACAGGCACTTGTCATTTGAGGGGACATCCTCTGAAAGTGTGGAGTATTTTTACAAGGAATTCACTTTCATTCTTTAAAAATTGCTAAAGAGACAACTTGTATTGTGTTAATGAAATACAGAAAAAATGTCTACATGTGTATTGTGTGTTCAGTTTGTACAAAATATTTCACTGCAGCAACCCTATTAGATGGAATAGCACGAGGATTATAAAGATGATTCAAAATCAGTCAAGAGTGCTTTTAAAAATAAGTAAAACTTATAAAACAATTATAAAAAGTATTTTAAACAGTCGTGACAGGAAGAGAGTTCTCATCCAAATGTAATTCCTTTGTTAAAGGTTTAAGTTCTGCTGTTTCTATAGAATTGTGCACAATGCTGTTCTTTGAATTATTAAATGTATTTGTTGATTTCAGTTCCTAATTCTCTAATGAGTTCATCAAATCACAGATGTCTTCATTATATGTGTTTGTCAGGAGCCACTCAGGGCCTTCAGTGGTTTCTTCTCACATTTCCAGACAGTTGGATTTGAACTCTGGTCCAGCTGCTGGCTCTCTGCAGTTTGCTTGTTCTTCCTATACCTGCTGTTTTCGTTTTTTTTCGTTCTCAGTCACTTTGACTTTCTCTCATCATAACAGTGATCAGCACATGAAATCAGTGGTTTATAATGAGCTGCGGATGTGCCCAGTGGTGGTCTGACACTCCATCCTGTCCTGCACCCAGTGCTGCTCAGAGCCAATTTACCGGCACGCTGCAAGTGTTATTTAGACCAAAATAAGCCATCATGAAGATCTTGGTACATAACAGTATTAGACACATACAAACAAAAGACCTCTGTGTGTGTGTGTATATGGAGCAGTCCACTCCGCTCACATCAACCACAGCCATGGGAGTTGGTTTGAAGATGTAGAAGCTTATACCAGTGTGACTTGTCCTTTGTAAGATGGCGCATGCCTGCAGTTTTAATGTTTTTCAGCACTTGCATGTCCCTCACTTCTCACTCAGCCCAAGCAGACAAACTCAGCTTTGTGCTACATGCATGTTGTACATTCACACAACAAGCTACCATACATTTACCTGAGATCGGTTCCAGCCTGTCCCGCTCAATTTGTGCCACAGCTGCACTCGACTACACGTCCATCTCAGATAAGACACGACCTGCCCGGCTCAGTTAGTTGACATCTCTGTAACTTCACTAATATAATAAAACTGCTGGGGAGTCATTGGGTTACTATTTGTTCTGAAGACCACACACAGCTAGTATGAGTAATAAATTCATTTTTAGCTAAATATTGCAGCTAAACTCAAGTGTTACCCTTTCTAATTCTGGATGAACATCAGACCATGATATTAATTAACAAATGGAGGCCTTTATCAAACTGTTCACACATGTTCAGTATACAAGTTTCTTCTATAGCCCGTGAGTGTGTTGCTATGCACCTCAATAATGCAGTTATTCACAGATCCCTGGTCTCAAAAATTCCATGTAAATGCCGGGTTATCAGAGGTAGATTTCCCTGTGAATAACCTGGTTAAGTAACCCTGTAAACCGTTAAATGGGTAACACTTAAGGATTTTCTAGTCTGCACAAGTCCACTGCTCTCTGTCAGCCTGCGACTGGCTTTACTTCACACACACGTATCCCTCCCAGTTATTATTATTATTATTATTATTATTATTATTATTATTACCCAGCAGCAGTGGGTGTAACGCAAGAAGCACACATGCTAGTATGATGCTCCTTTAATTTATACTAATAAAAGGCAAAGCCCTCACTGACTGACTGACTGACTGACTGACTGACTGACTCACTCACTCACTCACTCACTCATTCACTCATCACTAATTCTCCAACTTCCCTTGTAGTTAGAAGGCTGAAATTTGGCAGGCTTAATCCTTACAGTTTATTTACAGAAGTTAAGCAGGTTTCATTTCGAAATTCTACACGTAACGGTCATAAAGGTCGATAACAGTCGACATTGTCCGCCATGTTGAACTTTCTTATTTATGGCCCCATCTTCACGAAATTTGGTAGGCGGCTTCCCTGCGCTAACCGAAACCAATGTACAGTATGTACTTATTTCGGAGGTATGACGCCACTGTCGGCCGCCATATTGAACTTTCCAATGTCACTAATTCTCCAACTTTCAGTGTAGGTAGAAGGCTGAAATTTGGAACTTATTTCGGTGGTATGATGCCACTGTCGGCCACCATATTGAACTTTTCAAAGGTCTTTGTTACTTATGTGCCCATCTTCAAGAAATTTGGTACGCGGGTTCCCAACGCTAAATGAATCCTACCTATGTACATAAATACGTCCATAGCCTGCAGCTCAGTCACCATGTGAGGCGGCGTTAGGTCCCCCATCCCAACGCCTCCCACGTTGTTGGCTGCCTGCTTATATAAGGCCGCCGCCGCTCCAGTCTCTACATTCCCTTCCTTGCTTCGCCACGGGATTCACGTCTCCCTGCTGATAACTACAGCCATTTTATTTAATCCATAGCTTCTACGCTGTTTTATTGTTCATTTATTACGATTATAGTTATTGTGTAGGTATTTTAGACTTACTTTACATTGTTCAGGTACCCATTTCCTTTATCATTCCAACCGTAGCCCCATTAACATGTCTATCGAGGTGATCACCATCGATCAAAGAACTGTCACTTTATCAAGTGGTTTCCATACCCGGAGATGGCACCTACCTTTTCCATTCTCTTTGTTACATATTGCACGGCCATATCAGGCTCATTCTTGATATCCGGAGGAACATTGTGTCTTATGTATTGAATGACTGGGACAGGTTCAAGGTGTGGACTGTTGACGGTACAGGAGATAATTATACTGTACTACACAGGAGCACTAGAAGAGTGAAATGCTTAAGCCTTCTGCTATGCATCCGCATGTCAGTTGATGGCTGCCGGTGAATTGTTCGGTTGTCGCTTTCAAGTGTACCGAAATGGCCAAATATTTTACACCTTTCGACAACCGCCAATGCCTCTTAAACATCTTAGATTGACAGGTGACAATTTCAGTAGTGGACACTTTGATGTTTATGGATGTTTAAACTCTCAAAAGCTGGATGTGAAGTTATCGATGAAACCGGGTTGTATACCTACAACGCTTGACAGATGCCGAATGTCTCTTCAACACAAGTCCTATAAATACTGTCGTAATTGAAATAAACCATGAAACTCAAACCGATTATGACAGCAGCAATCCAAGCTGTGAGATTTGAAACAAGATTGCTGTTCACATGGCCAACTGTACGTTGCATGCTCAAGAGTAAGCTCAGCGCACAGCTTGGTCATATTACACCCGGAGGGCCGAACTAACAACGTGGTATACAAAGAGATCCTTAACAAATAATTATTGGTATATTTTCCCTCAGTTTAAAAGGTTTAATTTTCTTCTTAATAAAAATTTTAATGTAGTAGTACTGCCATGTAGCTGGTATTTTGCTAGTATATATATATATTTATATATATATATACACATATATTATACTGTATATACACACACACATACATATATATCAGCGCTTCCCAATTCATTTTACCCTCACACCCCCTGTGATGGGCGATGCCGATTTCGCACCCCCTTGGTTTGAGAAGATGTATGAAAAAATATGAGGTTAACCAGAAAAACAGATCACCAATTGAAGCTTTATGAATAATGGATACTTTATTCGCCATCAATAATTGTTTTGGTAAAGCCATACTCAGTGTAATCCTCCTTCCATTTTCTAATTTTTTCGCGACTAGCCATGATTAAATGAACGGTAAAAAAGTAAGAGCGAAGCGACGGTGACTTATTGAGGCAGGCAGGCGAGAGCACAATAGCACGCGGGCTCGATGTAGTTTGCGTCAAGTCAGTCTAAAATGTGCGATCAGATTCGAAAAAGTATATCTTTTCAAGTTCTGTTTGGATAATTAGGTTCTATTTAGTCGACAGAAATATCTTTAGTAGTAATGGAAGTTAAATTTAGTCTTTAAATTTCTATGGTGAAGAAAATTTTATGCAATGATGATTAAATTTAACTTACATTCCTATCAAAGATATTTCTGTCGACTAAATAAAAATTACTTATATTTAAAATTTAAATAGAACTTGAACAGATATGATAGTTCATAATACTAACGCAGCACTAAGTGCACGTAAGAGCGGGAGTCATCCGTTTTAACAAGCAGCGTATTGCACTGATACGAAATAGCCTGCCAATTTAATTATTTAGGAATGGATATAATGTTTTTCATTTTTCTTCCTCGATAGATTCTGGCACCAACAGCAACAGCTGCTTGTTCATTTTTTTCACCTTTTATTCTACGTGTGTAACAACCCTCTTTCTTTATTCTTGTATGGACAATTTGCCTTGAATTTTCACTAAATCTTTTAAAACAAACTTTTGGACTGAGAGACTTTTTTGGAATTCAGTCTGGGGTCTTCACCCTTGAGACCCTAAATCAGCAGCTTGATGGCCACAAGTGACACTATGGAGACAGAGGAAGGCTGCTGTGTGTCAGAATCGAATTGTACTTCTTCACCACTTGTTTGTGATGATGGTCAGTGAGTGAAGGCTGTTACGGACCCCCACTTTCACTGCTCATTTTATTGTTGTTGGTCACACAGTTTTTTGTTCTTTATACTGAGATTCACATCTTCCTAACCTACTTAACCAGAGCAGGTCACAGGGTAGCTGGAGGCAATCCCAGTAATCACTTGACATAGGGCAGGAACAATCACTGGACAGGACGCCACTGCATCACAGGTGAACACACACACACACACACACACGGACCCCTGAACTGACATGATCAGATGTGTCTTGTAGCAGGCCTGACTCCCTCTTTCAGAGCAAAATTTCTGATTGATGACGAGGTTTCAAAGCCCCCGTGTTCATAGGTCACCATCCAGGTCATACAGTTTTTCTCATCAGAATTCACTAAAATATCTTCTGCCACTGAAGGGTGAGAAATGGACTGAGTGGTCTCAGAAGCAGACCCTCTCACTGCCCCCCTTTAGTTAAAGCAGTGAAGACATGACATTAGATATTCGTTTCTCCAACTGTGGCTTTAGGATACAAAACTCACAAGAAACGTAATGTCAGTTAAAAATCTCAAACAGCGTCAATAACAGCAATTCTAACTCTCATAATTGACTTGTAATTTATTTGTATGCATTTATAATAAGACATTAAGATAATGGAGAGGAGCAGACAGATATAGAGGGGCAAGGTTGTGGAGAGCCTTAGAGGTTAACAGAATACTTTTCAATTGAATGTGGAACTTAACTGGAAGCAAGTGAAGCTGCTGCAAGATGGGAGTGAAATGGTGAGTAGAGGGGGTTCTAGTAATGATGTGGGCAGCTGAATTCTGGACCAGTTGAAGCTTATAAAGAGATTTGCGAGGAAGACCAAAGAAAAGGGCATTGCAATAATCCAGACAAGAAGTGACAAGGCTATGAACAAGGATAGCAGTGGTGTGGGGAGTGAGGGTAGGTGAATACGATTAATGTTACGCAAGTGGAAATATGCAGACCGGAACATGTTACTGATGTGGGACTGAAAAAACAAAGTACTGTCAAGGATGACACCTGTGGGGAAGGGGAGACAGGGGAATTATCAATAACAAAGGAAAAGTGATCAGTTTTGGATAATGTGGATTTTGTACCAATGAGGAGAACCTCAGTTTTGTCACTTGTTATTTAATTTAAGAAAATTTGAAGAAAACCAGGACTTGATTTCTGCGATACAATCAATAAGCGAGGAGGGTGGAAAGGAAGCAGTAGGTTTGCTAGTGAGATAGAGCTGGGTGTCATCAGCATAACAGTGGAAGCTAATGTTATATTTACAAAAGATATTACCGAGGGGAAGGAGGTAAATAATGAAAAGGAGGGGCTCCAGGACAGAACCCACCTGAAGTAACAGCGCTGGGTTGGGATGTGAAGGTTTTAAGCTGAACAAACTGAGTGCGGCCTGAGAGGTAGGATCTGAACCAATCTAGTGGTGTGTGGGTAATGCCAATCAAAGATAATCTATTGAGAAGAGTCGTGTGACAAATAGTGTCAAAGGCCGCACTCGGATCAAGGACGATGAGAATAGGAATTAAAACAGAATCAGCTGCCATGAGGTCATTAGTCATTTTTATAAGTACCGTTTCTGTACTGTGGAGGGGACGAAAACCAGACTGGGACTGTTCATACAGATTATTTCGAGATAAATGAGAATGAAATTGAATGGCCACTATTTTTTCAAGAATTTTGGAAATGAAGGGTAGATTAGAAATACGACGAAAATTACTGAAATTAGTCGGATCAGCACCAGGCTTTTTCAGTATTGGGATTATTGCAGCAATTTTAAAAGATGAAGAAACAGTACCAGTAGTGAGAGAAGAGTGGGTTATAGCAGAAATAAGAGGGACCAGAGAGGGGAGGCAGGCTTTGACCAGAACTGTAGGACGGGGGTCCAGTTGACAGGTGGATGGCTTAGACTTACAGACGAGATCTGAGATTTCTGATAAAGTAGGAAACTGAAAAGAAGAAAATGAGTGAGTTGGTGGGTGAAATTCAAATGAAGTACTGCAGGAATCCGTACAGACTGGTGT